>NW_026898937.1:0-67709 GCF_033153095.1 Gastrolobium bilobum
CAAGGTATCAAATATCTTTACCTCTTATGCTTATTCACATGTGAATCCAATGAATATGAGGTATATATCCTTTAGGCCTTAGGTAATGGATAAAATCATATGTGCTTGGTTTGAATGTTGAAAATTATGAATGGCACATGATTATATCTATAGTTGTTCACTTATATGTTGCTTTCTGACATAGCTGAATTGTTTTACGCATATCTTGAGTTACATAAATTATTTTTAAGTGAAACTGGTGGTCATTGAAAGATATCTTGATAAACTTTAGATTCTGGAAATTTCATTATTTTTAGTCAAGTATAATGCTCCCAGAAATCTCGTGAACATGGCTGTTCTGTCATAAACTCTGTTCTTGACTAGTTTACTTAAAATGAGCATAACTTGAGTTATACAAATCCTTTAAGCATGAAAAGAGTGGCATTACAAAGATAGCTCAATCAAGTTTAATACTGGAAATATTTAGAATTTTTGGATGTGTACATTATTTCAGTAAATTCGTGATTGTGACTGTTTTGTTAAATACTCTATTTCTAATGCAATGAATTTAACTGGTCATATCGTGAGCTATAAAACTCCGATTGATATGATCTATATCTTGTTAGAAAGTTTGAGATGTGTACTATAACATATCCAAAATTCAGAATTTTTGAAGTACTGATGAAATTATTTAACTTACTATGCTTAGTTTATGTGTGATATTATTGATCTTTATGAGAGCATAATGAATTGATGATCAATGACTAACCCCTATGGATCCAAAAACGGATACCAAAAGTGCTTTGAATTACAGGATTATAACTACCTCAAGAATGTATTCAAATGAAATACGTTTATTCAACTTGAGACTTGGAAAGCCTGAAAGTATCCAACATATAAGAATGGATACAAGCATGATAAAGTACAAGGATATTCATGATAATCTCAAGGAGCCATATTCTAAATTAAAAGAATTCAAATTCGGTTACTTTTATCCCTCTGTGTGCTCTAAATGTTATATACATGATAATCAGGGAATTCTTTGAGATTTAGTTGCTATGCTTACATATTCTATTGATTGTGTTATTCTAGCAATATGCTCTAAATGTTATTATATATGCTAGTAGGCACATATATTTGTTACAGTAGCATGATAATCTTTTTGAGCTTGAGCTTTAGAGTATATCCTTTTTTTTACTTGGAGTTATACATGCACAAAAATGATTTCACTTCTTTATTATGTGCTTAAATGTATCATATGCTTACTTGAAGATCAGGAAATTAAATATATTCTTGTATTAATTGCTTGATATATGTCACTCTTTGAAACAAGAAGAATATGATTAAAATGTTAATTCCATGATCTTTCAAGTATTGGTTTTTGAAAAGAAATTATATCTTTTGGATTGGCATGTGATTATGTTTAAAATTGCTTATCTATAATAACATGACTTATATGATCATTACTTGCTTCGAAATGTCCCAATATGTTTTGATGATGGTCATATATTTCTTGCTAATCTTGAATCATACCTTAACCATGCTTGAAATATTCCTAAAGATTCAAGTGCATATGTCTATGGTTTTTCCTACTCCATGGTTGATAATGTAATACATGTTTCATATTGTATATCAACCAAGATTATGCTTGGAAATGTGTTTAAATGATATTTGTTGCTAACCTTTGATTTGAAAAGCTTTAAGAGTTAATTCTACAATTGGTAATCAAATATGGCAACCAAATATTGAAGTGCCAAGCATATGTGGACAAAGAAAGAGATGAATGAAGAGCACCAAAAGAGACTTTCTTCACTTGCTCACAAATGGAAAACTCAAAGGAAGAAAGCTCAAGTGGCTAGGATCACCATGCATAAGGAGCGTCACATCATATTTGATCTCGATAAGTATCACTATCCCTAACTCTTATGGAATTCTATAGTATGAATGATATGATACTTGTTCCTTCCTTACATGAGAAATATGGTTAGCATGACAAAAATGTATAATTAGATCTTATTTCTTGAATTTTTGTCATTGCATATAAGAGTAAACCTTGTTTGAATATATACATATTTTGATTCCAATAGCATATTTCATTAAGATGGAACTTTAATCAATAATCATCTTGCTTCTAAGTGATACAATTCGTATGAAAACCTTTTTGTTATGAAATGAGCTTTTGACTTGATTTTGAATAAAAACCTTTTATGTCATTTGAGAGAAGCTTTTGAAAAACCTTATACCCTTGAGAACTATTTCAAGATGTTGAAAGCATCTTTCACCTTTTTGTTATCTTGAAAATTGGAAAAATGTTTGGATACATTATATAAATATAATAGTCTCTCTACTTGCTTTGAAAAGTGCTATCAAATATTGAGAGAAAATTTAATGAAGTTCCAAACATAAATATTTTGAAATGATTTGCAAATGTGAACATTTGAAAATTCAAAGAGTCTTAATCTTCAAATTTTTTATATTATTTCAAGGCTTCTTAACTAATGAGAAAAAGAGGAGAGATGTTTCAATATTCTTTTGATTACACTCAAAGAATATGCTTTCTTAAATGGAAAAAGTCTTTATCTTTCTTAAATTCTTTTTGAAATGAGGATTAA
Organism: Gastrolobium bilobum; assembly: GCF_033153095.1. Taxonomy (NCBI): domain Eukaryota; kingdom Viridiplantae; phylum Streptophyta; class Magnoliopsida; order Fabales; family Fabaceae; genus Gastrolobium; species Gastrolobium bilobum. The sequence goes on from NW_026898937.1 coordinate 2,592, forward strand.
GTTTAAGAATGTCTATACTTAATGGATTAAGAGAAAGTACATTTTGCCCAGCTCTTATTTATGATAATGTGCTTATATGGTTTTGCCAAACATACTTCATTTGATCTATTTTGTGTTTCAAAAAGGGAAAAGTTCAACTTTTTTGTTTAAGAAAATTCTTATAACTTATTGTTATTAATTATTTGATTCAAATGCCTTTTATATCATGCATAACAATGGATACATTTCTCTTAATACATGCATGTGTAATCATATGACTTATATTTTACTAGTATGCATGATTTGAGGGGGAGCCTAGCATTTATTTTATATCCATCACTTGGCTTATAAAATAATTATGACAATAGAAGAGTCAATAATTTTTTAGACTAATTCCATTATGCCTAGAAAGGATGTTTGTGATGATTGTAGGAAAGTTGACCTACATCTTTTGGTGATAAACAAAAGTGAAAAAGAGGAGAAAGGAAGTCATAATTGAAAATTCACCTCAACAACAAGAACAAAGCCAAGAGCTTACAAAGGAATGGAGAATAACGATATTGGAGATACTTCAAAAAGGTTTAAATTTGCAAAATACTCCATTAATTAGCTAAGTCCCTAATCTCTCTATTTGCTTGCATATGACATGATATTGCTATAAATTAGAATGATTTATGCTATTAAAGCCACTTGCTTAATACATGTCTACGAATCTTATGCTAGCTATTATCAAAGTCATGTTAGTCATATGCTTACAACTTGCACATATTATTTGATGCTTCAAAAATGGGATAAAATCATTTGTCATATCTTTTGCCATATTCTATACAATGTTCAACTAGGATTTGATGCTTCATATTGCATTATTAATTGGATATCCTAGATCTTTGTGATATAAATGCTTTGTACTTGGACCATATGCTTATATTTGGATGTTTTGACTTGAATGGATAATTTATGTTGGATTTATGATATATTGAACACTTGAAGATTTAAATCCACTTCCAAAGCATATTTGCATTTACTTGAATCATATGAATGCTTTGTTATATATCTTGAACTATTCAATGCCATTGATGTTGCCAAAGAAGGAAAATAAGTGGTAATTGAGAAAAGATAATACACTTCTACCTAACATGTGGCAAAAAGGTAAAAGCAAAGATGAAAGAGGGAAAATGCACTAAAAAGGTAAACATGAGGTTTGTTGACCTTAGAATTTCCATACTTTTGTCTTTGAAACCATTCATGGATTAAGGGGGAGCTTTGATAGTTGCTTTGATATTATTGTGCAAAATAACAAGTGTTCTTTATTAACATATTCAATGAAATTTTGTTGCTCACAAGTTTGCGTGCTTATCTTGATTTATGCTTTTTGATGTTGCCAAAGGGGGAGAGAAATATGAAAATTGAGAAAATTATATTCTTCCACCATATACATATATGTTGATTTGAAACCATTCATAAATTAAGAGGGAGTATGATATATATTATTTAGGAATATTTGTTATACTAACCCTTTCTCAATTTTAAATTTGTCATCATCAAAAAGGGGGAGATTGTAGATACAAGGTATGTTTTGATGATAACAAAGTGGCAACAACAAAAAGAGAAGAGCTTTGCCAAGAGCAAAAAGCATCAACCAATGTGGATATTGAAGATGTATGATGTAGCCACACAAGAAGAGTGATGTCATATCAAAGTGGCAAAATCATTGGATAAAGAGCAACAAGGAATAATTAGAAAAACTTTGAATATTGAAGAATCAAAGTGATGATGTGGCTGCCACGATGATACTATTGATGATTCCACGTCAGCATAGTTTTGATGATAACAAACAAGTCAAAGAAGATTGCTTGAAGGTAAAGCAACATCCAAAAGAAATCAAATCAAGAAACATGCAAGCCAAGCATCAAGTCAAGTCCAAGATCTCAATGGTATATTTATCTAGGACTTAGGAAAATGTGTAAAGGTGTATAGTATTATAGCATCGCATAAGCTCAAGTCATACACATCATCAAATGCATAAATGAATCTTGAACTAACAAGTCAAACATGCATCTAAAGGTTTTTCAAATGACTTAAGCAAAAAAAAGAAAAAAAAGAATCATGGCATTATAACAGTTACATATTCATGGCCTTATACATCCGTCAAAAAAAGTTAAATCAAGTGGTTTAAATCGTTCAAAATTGGTTTGGAAAGAGTACTTACATAAAATATACTTTTCTAGTTAATTTCCATAACCAATCATATGCTTTACAAGTCATAGAAACCATATTGAAAGAAAGGAATTTTCGAAAATGTGTAAAAAGGTCACTGCCATGAAATATCCGGATATCTGACCAAGAATATCCGGATATCAATCTCCGGATATCTGATACTAAATATCCGGATATGTGATATCCGGATATGTGTTCGATAAATATCCGGATATCTACTGTTTTAAACGGCTATAAACGGCTAGTTTCCCAACGGCTAGTTTTCCAACGGCTAGTTTTCCAACGGTTATAAACGGCTAGTTTTCGAATTGGGTGCCTATATAAACCCCCCTAACATCTCAAATACATATAATTCGGTCATTGATCATTTACCAAGTCTTTATCACTCATTCTAGCTTGCTTTTGCTCACATATTACTCATTTTGATCATTGCATAGACTTGAGCTTATATTTGTTGTTAGGCTATACACCTACTAGTTCTTCAATTTGTAATATCTGTACTTTGAGAGTACATATCCACTCTTTATCACCTTCTTCTTACTTCTTGAATCAAAAGGGGAGTGAACCCTTGTGTTGGTCTGCCAAGAGGCAGAAGTCTTGGAAAGGGGAGTGAACCCTTGTTAGTCTGCCAAGAGACAGAAGTCTTGGAAAGGGGAGTGAACCCTTGTTAGTCTGCCAAGAGACAGAAGTCTTGGGAATTTATAAAGGTTTGTCAAGCACCCGTGAAGCTTGACCGTTAGTGAAAGATTTGATCGAGCGACTTCAGTCTGGACGTAGGTCATAGTGGTAGTGACCGAACCAGGATATATCAAGTTTGCAAATCTCTCTATCCCTTATCTCTTGCATAAGCATTGATTAATTATTTGAGCATATTTAAATTCATATCTCATCAAATATTTACCTGATCTATTTTTCTGTTATTTAGTCACTACACGCTGTAAATTATTTAAATTAAATAAATTAGTTTTTCATATGTCAAAGTGTACTTGAAATGATTATTTAGAAACTAGAAGAGGGCTTTTGCGAAAATTTTGTAATACTCAATTCACCCCCCCTCTTGAGTATGGAAGCCACATTCCTAAGATATAAGAGAGGTTGGGCCTAATATTTGTGTAGGAATTTAGTTAATTTCAAATAAAAATATTTAATGGGCTTATTTTTTTGTTTCAGGAATTATATGGCCTGTTTGGTGTGATGTATAAGGACTGGTAGTATAAGTTTATATTATACGTTATGACATTTTTAGTTGTTTGGTGTGACCATCGTATAGTATAAGCTTATACAGCAGGATACCTTTATACATCAAAAAGATGTATAACTTAATCAGGCCTAGGGAGTTGGGATTAGGCCTGATAAGGGATTGATGTATTAACCAATGTAATTCTCAAGAATTAATATGATTTTAATATTAATATATTAAATACAAAATAATGTTTCAATATATAATTTTTTAAAATATTGAAGATTTTTATTTTTATAAAAATTAATTTCATATGACATATTTGGAAGAATAATATAAATTCTTTATTAAAAGATATTTTTGTTACTGTTATTGTAACACCCTCCCTTGTATGCATCCAAGAGAGTTGTTTGCTAAGAGGATTAGAGTTCTTTAATCATATTTTAGAGACTGAAAATCACTTTTACAATGCCAATTAAAATAGTTTTATTTTTGAAATCGGGTTCGTCACAAAAATCAGAGTATACTTTCAAAATTTCTCAACTTACTAAAAATATAACTTTCCTGGCAAACCTTGCTGTCTTTAAAATTCGTATAAAATTCACTTCAACGATTCAAAAACATATTCTTTGTAATCTAGAAACTAGACATCCGGGGCTTCACGTTCATATAAAATAATAGTGATTTGGAGTTCGTTTGCCCCTCGAAACATAACTCGCAAAATAAGAGAGAAAGTAGTGGAAATATCACAAATGTCCTGGCTGGTAAAATTCATAATAAATCGATCTTTCAGAATTTCTTTGCAAGATTTATATATAATGAAACTAGACACCTGGGGCTACGCGTGCATATAAATTATAAGAAAATCGGAGGTCCGTAGCCCCAGTACGACAACTTACAAAGTGCTCGCAAAGACTTTTCAAAACTCAGCATTTAGATAACATGTCAAAATCCTTTTCGCAAACGTTTCAACATCTGTTTCCAAAATACTTGCTGGTCATAAAATTGTAATGCAATAATAAAATCATAGTTCACAGTAATAAAAGCTTCTCAATTTCATACAGTCGTCCATAAAATATCACATCAATAGCAGCATGCCCAAACAGTAGAAGCCAACAGCAAATATCCAAGTCCTCAAAAGCTTTTACGTCCTCCTGCCATTTTGTAAAAATAGCAGCCCCAAAGGGGTGAGAGAAAATCCCAGTAGTGTGGCAACAAAACCATAATGCAACAATATTAACTAGGCACAAAATCATAAATAGTCACTTCAAACATTTAATCCTTTTCATCATATATCATAACGCGTATATAACGCCCTTTTTCCTTTACGCTCATAGCACCGTCGTGCGCGTAGCATCACAGTGGGTATTCCTAATGGCTCCCATGAAGGTGAATCCCACTGTGGAACCTATGCGGACTGAAGCCAAGTGTCCCCTCTCCTGGTACCAGGCATGCCTATATGATGCATGCTCAGTCACATGTCCTCAATACAAATATATATATATTCAAGATGTCATGAATCAAGTATACATGCCATGTTATGCAATCGCACCCAACAGAAAAATGTATTATGATGTAAAATGCATGCATAAATCATATCATCCTTTCATATTCTTACCATTGGCTCATCATCATCATAACAAACATAGAACAAATGTGAGCAACACATCACAATTTCATACACTAGCCAATAGTCACATTAGGTAATACCGCCTACACATACCTCGTACGTCGAAATTTACTTTACCGATTCACAATGAAATAGTCCAACGCCTCAGGTATTTTTCGCACCTAATATGCAGTATAATAGATCAGTGTTCATTCAATTTATTAATCAACGTTCCAAGCTTAAAGTCTCCTATGATGTTCAGCCATATAGTTAATTTTTCCTACAAAATTTCTGACTTCAAATTTAGCCTTCTTTTATCGTTAAGCAGTGAGACTCCTTATAATTTTACCCACTAGACAGCCTCAGTTTCTCATGCGTAATGTATGGAAATTTTCAAACTTTAATTTTAATAACATACAGTAGCCTTATCTTTCAATAATCCGAGACAAAACCTAGCATTTACACCATATGGTTCGGTTTTTTAGCATTCTTAGGACCTTAAATATTTCCATTAAATCTTTCCTCTCCTATCTCCTACTGGAGCGCTAACAACATGTATAATAAGCTGTCTAAAATTATTGTCCAGCAACCAGAGAGTATAAGGACTATTCTTCAGCAACGTTTTTCTAAAATAAAAATGTCATGCTGTCCAGAATTTTACAGCGAACAGTGGGTCAATTTTAATCAAAACAGTGCACATTTTCTACAACAAAACAGTGAGTGCTTCGATAACAAACAGAAAACATTTTCTTCAGCCAACAGTGAGCACTTTTATACAAAACAGTGAGCTGAAAGTTAATGTACAACAACATTTTCAAGAGAATAAAATTATTCTAAGGCTTACTAACCCCTAATTGGTGCGCTACAATAGGGTAGAAGGGGTTGTCCATAAAACTTTGCTTCAAGAAAATTCAAGATACCATTATAACACCTAAACAGTCCCACCTTTTAATATTTAGGATAATTTTTGGTTTTATATTAAGAGCTTTTAATTTATGACTCAAGAGTGTAATAAAACAGAATCTAGAAGTATTAAAATTACCAAGAAAAGCTACTCTCTAAGCATGCTTCACGGTTTTTTAAACAAATGAACGATGGAGAGATTTTTGTGCCTACCTTTTGATGGACCATAAGGTAAAACCGAATAGAACAAGAACACTACGTCAATCTTTTATCTACTTGAAACAGCAAGCTCTTCTCTTCAAGGCCGACCACGTGAAAAGGAGAAGGAAAGGGAAATTAACTTAAGTTAGTCATGAATGTCTCCTTCAAACCTCATGACACAAAACATGAAAATAATGAAGTAGAGGCAATGTTTTACCTCTAGGAACTTATGGTGCATAGCCGAGAGAGAGAAAATGTAGAGACAAGATATGATTGAATTCCTAGTTCAACTCCAAGAGGTTCCACGGTTTTGGGCTGAAAGAACCAGAGAATGATGTGACGTTATCTCTTGGGTTTCCTTACTAAAATAGCTTCGGTTCTTAAAGAAGGTGCAGGGAAGAATTTAGAGGATGATGGTAGCAACTATGTTGGGTTGAGACAAGGTGAGGGTTATGGTTTACAGCAGTGGAAAGATGGGAAATGGTTGATAACTTACGACAACTAAAACAAGGAAGGTTCATGGTTTGGTGAAGAAAAGAGAGTGAAGTCAAGTTGAAGTCCTGGTCCTTTTCCTTAGGCTATTCACGGCTGGGGATGGTTTAACAACTATTCATGCATTCTCTTTTACAACTCCAGCAGCGCTTAAATGAAGGAGGACAAGGTTTGTGGACTCTTTTAATAATACAAGATGGTTCAGAATTTTCTGGCCATTCTTCTTTACTCAATGCGCATAAAAGGTGTGAGGAAGGATGGAACTCTAGTCTAATGAAAATACATGTAATGCTGACCACCCTTTTTAACCACTAGTTGCATGTACTAAAGTGGGGCTTATTTGGATGGTTTGACAAGCAACCAAGTTGCTTTTGCAGGCCCTTATGTGTGAAAGGAAAGAATGTAAAAGGAGTGGACTGCTTTGTGTCATAGAAGGACACTTTAATCAAAATTTTCTGATCAAATTCTGTACCTATGCGCACAAGTTGAACGGATGCAAGATGGGTGGAGCTTGTTGCCATGTGTGATTACTTCCCAATGGTGGTTTGCCTTGTTGGATTGCTAAGGTGAGATAAGGATTTCAAGCAAAGGTGTAGAGTTTTGGGCTGAACCAAAGGCCCTCCCTAAAGCCCCATAGTTCGGTCAAGATGAATTCTAGGGGGCCAAAATCATACCGGCCAAAATAACACTACTAAGATGATAGTCTATAATACTTTGGGTTCACCTATAGCCCTAATATCTTCATGTTTTCTTTTCTTTTCTATGTACAATTTATACATTCCTGTATTTTATAATTAAGGTTTTATATGTCCAAAATAAATCCTTACTTATTACTATAATTCAATAATTTCCTAACTTAATTTCAATCCTATGCTAATTCTCAACAAAATCGAAAGCCAACAAGCAATATATATATATATATATATATATATATATATATATATATATATATATATTTAAATTTAATATTCCACACGTGCATTCTTATACCTTATGATATTTTATGTATTTTCCTCAATTGTGTGGGATGTTACCTCATTGATTTCCTAACTCAATATTAATTCCCCATTAGCAGCCATGAAGTTCGAAATTAGCATAATCATCAATATTAGTTTTTCCTAATTTCAAGGGATGTTACAGTTATGGACCAGCATAAGGGGCCTATTGAATGGCGGGCCCAATAATAGGCAATCAAAGATCTGAATCAATTATAATTACGGATAATATCCACCAAGGATACTAATCCTAATACAACAGTGTAGCAAACAGGCTTATAGGCCCTTATCAGAGGCACCAAAGGCCTACATCTTACTACCCATAGGTAACCTCTATAAATACAAGGTAAACCTTAAAGGTACGTTACGCTCTCTCTTACTGTTATGCTGTCACTGTGCACACACACACCCTATTGGCTAACGCCGTTAATAGTATTCTATGCACAGTGATCTGCTTTATTCAAGGGTATCTCTTCCATAGATACCTTAGAGAGGGCACTAGATCCAAGATTAACATACTAGTCCATTAGGCTGGACATCTCTGTCTCTAAGACAGAACATTGGCGCCGTCTGTGGGGATTGTTTTCTCTGAATTTGAAGTTCTCACCAATCTAATCAAGGATGATAGTCCATACAAGGAGCAATAGCCAGCAGCCGTCTTAAAACTAAAATCAGTTGCTGGATCCAGTTCTGGAAGAGGCGAATCAGCCGCAAAACCAGCCTGAAAATGATGTGGATTATGATCATGTCCATATCAGTGAGGATGTGTCAGACACAGCCTCCACTCCAGCACTCCGCAACCGAGTTGCGGCTCCAATTCTGAACAATCCCCCTCAACATCCTAGGGAGTTAGCTGCGCACGTTGCCCAGTCAGCAGATCTTGATTCTCGACTGGCCTAAAATGCATTTGCAGCAATTTTGCGACGAATGGAAGAGATGGAGAATCGAAATAATCTCCAACAAAGAGAAGATTTCCAAAGGATACAGGAAGAAAATATAAGGAGAATGTAGGATCTGGAGTAGCGCTTGAGAGGGACGACAGGACCTGGTGCGAGAGGAAATAATGGACGGGATGCCAATGGTCGTGAAAGGAATCTAAACCCGGATTCGGTGAGCACATTGAACCCGAACCTGAAGAATCTCGCATTAGGTGACCAGAACGCTGCTACACAAACCTTGTCCCAGAACGCTTCAGCAGAAGCAAACGGGAAGTCACACCGAGATGGAACACATCCTAACCAAAATGCTCAAGCCGTCAGAGGACGCGGGGAACCCGGTGGCTATAGGTGGAAATATAGCAGGGGGTAGTATAATAACAACCCTTTCATTGGTGAAATACTAAATCCTCATTTCCCGGAGGATTTTGATTCAGCACGCCTGCCAAAATATGATGGAAGCCAGGACCCATAGGTCCACATAGATGCTTTTGATACGGACATGTATATCCGAGGGATAGATGAGCCCCTCATATCTCGGATATTTGCCATAACCTTGACTGGGGCAGCGCCGGCATGGTTTTCAACCCTCCTTGCCAATTCCATTGGATCTTTTGAGGAATTTGGACAAAAGTTCCTCCTGAATTTTGCAACCAGCAAAAAACATCCAAAATTTGAATTCGCACTTGGCAAGATACGTCAACAACCCGGAGAAACACTCCAGAGATACCTTAACAGGTTTAAAGATGCTGCCTTGCAAGTGCCGGGTTTGCAAGAAAATGTCCATGTTCACCTCATTGTGGCTGGCCTGGATGGATCATCTAGGCTGGCCAAGTCGGTATACAAAGACCCCGTGAGGACATTGGAGGAGTTTAGAACTCGTTCCAAAAAATACTTGGAACTTGAACAAATGGAGATAGCAAATGGATTATTAGAGGAAGGAAAAACAGCAAGCCCAAGAAGGAGGAGCCTGGCCCCAAGATAAAAGAAGAGACTCAGAAATAAAAAGAAAGAATCTAGAGCTAGGAATCTAGATGATAGAGACCGGGTAGGAAGATATGAAAAATATACACTGTTGAATGCCTCACATTCTTAGATTTGGAGGAAAGTGGCTTTGACGGAGATGAAAAAAGTGGACAGACCCGGGCCCATATTCAGAGAAGGGTTGGATAAATCCAAATACTGTGCTTTCCATGATGGTCCCGGCCACAATACTGATCAATGTTGGGATCTCCAAGATGCTGTGGAGAAATTTCTCAGAGAAGGCAAGTTACGCCAGTACGTGATTAAAACTCAGGGTTCCAAAAACAAAATAAAGGCTTGAAACCGGGGTAGAAGTAAAAGTCCGATACCTGAGAAGAAAAAGAAAGAAGATAGGAACTAGAAAGATAATTCCAATAATGATGAGTTCCCAGAAGCAGAGTTCGATTGCAACATAATCGTGGAGCTCTTGGTGGAGGAGGAGATACAATAAGTGCTAGACGAAAGTGTTTGAAAGAGGTACTTTCAATCCGGGATCGTCCTAAATTCAAGGAAGACACCAGCAAACCAGACCCTCCTCTGATATACTTCACCAAGAAAGATATGCAAGGTGTTTTGCCAGGACATGTAGATGGGCTGGTTATTACTGGAACCCTGGTGAACTGCTAGTTTTAAAAGATCTTCATAGATGCAGGAAAATAGTGATGACATTATATTATGGGGTGCCTTCAAAAAGATAAATCTTGACGAGGAGGACCTCAAGCCCTGCAAGTCAACCTTAATAGCTTTTAATGGAGTAAATACACCTCCTAAGAGCTATATAGATCTTAGGTTGACATTGGGAACGAAGGATGCATTCAAGTCAGAACGGATCAGATTTATAGTGACCGACTTCCCAGCAGAGTACAATATCATTTTGGGAAGACCAACCATACATCAATGGACATGCTGGTCTCCACGAAGCATCAAAAGATAAGAATTATAAGCAGCAAGAACGAAGTGATTACCATCAATGGTGATCAAAAAGAATCCAGGGAGTGCTACTTTGAAATAGTCAAAGGAAATGAAGGAGGACACCTGAGTACATCCCGGATACGACTAGAGGATAAGCCGGCAAAAAGGCAAACCCCCATTATTCAGGGAAACCCGTCAATGTGGTTGAACCAGATATGAGAGAAGAAGTAATCCCCAGGCCAGAACCTGATGGGGAATTGGAAGACCTCGTGTTGGGGAAGGAATCTGAACAACTTACCCGAATTGGTAAGTCCATAGATCCTCACATCAAGGAACAGTTAGCTGGGTTTCTTAAGTGCAACACAGATTTTTTGCATGGAAGTCATCAAAGATCCCCGGCATAGATCCAACTTTTTGCTGTCACAAACTGGCAGTTTACCCCGGGTCACAACCAATCTCTCAGAAGAAAAGGAAGCTGGGGCCAGAAAGAAAACAAGTTCTGGAGGAACATGTGAAGGAATTGTTGGATGCTAGTTTAATTCGTGAAATACAGTATATTACCTGGCTTGCAAATGTAGTTATGGTGAATAAACCTAACGACAAATTGAGCGTATGTACCGATTACACAGACCTAAATAAGGTATGCCAAAGGATTCCTATCCTATGCCTAATATAGATCAACTAGTGGACAACTCGGCTGGATTCCAATTGCTATCCTTCATGGATGCGTATTCGGGTTATAATCAAATCCCAATGTATCCTGAAGATCAAGAAAAAACTGTCTTTATTGCTGAAAAGGCCATTTACTGTTACAATGTGATGCCGTTTGGGTTTAAAAACTCTGGAGCTACATACCAGAGAATAATGAACAAAGTGTTTGAGGATCAACATGGTAAAAATGTAGAAGTATACATCGACGATATGATCGTCAAGTCATTTGACATGGCTAACCATATCCTAGATCTGGAGCAGACATTCCATAAGCTGCAAAAATACCGATTCTGTTGAACCCCATAAAATGCGTTTTTGGAGTTCCAGCAGGAAAATTCTTGGGTTTCATGTTAACCCACAGGGGAACTGAAGCAAACCCTGATAAATGCAAGGCAGTTCTTGATATGAAAATACCCCATAATAAAAAGGAAGTTCAACAATTGACTGGTAGGCTAGCTGCTCTAACCTGGTTTTTACCTAAGTCGGCTGAAAATGCCCTCACATTCTTCAAGTTACTGAAGAAGGAGACTCTGCAAGGCTGGAACCCGGAATATCAATCTGCGTTCGACAAGGTCAAAAAATGCTTGGCAACCCCACCAATAGTGTCTAAACCAGAACCAGGAGACATTCTGATCATGTACCTGGCTGTGGGGGAAGACGCAATAAGTGTTGTCCTGATCAAGGAAACTAGCAGAGGTCAGGAGCCAATTTACTTCGTCAACAGGGCCTTGCAGGGTCCCGAGTTGAGGTACCAAAAGCTGGAAAAAGTGGCTTTTGCCTTGCTAACTACGGCCAGGAGACTGCGACCATATTTCCAGGGACATCATATAATAGTCAGAACCAATCAGCGCAGGTATTGCATAAGCCGGACTTGGCAGGGCGAATGACGAACTAGCCTATTGAACTTTCTGAATACGACATAATTTATCAAAGTCGGAAGGCCATTAAATCTCAAGCTTTGGCTGATTTCGTGATGGAACTCACCCCGGTTATCTCAGATACGAGAGAAGTTGAAGATGCTTGGAGGGTATATGTAGATGGATCTTCTAATGATAAAGGAAGCGGAGTTGGGATCATACTTGAAAGTCCAGAGGGGATTGCTATAGAACATTCCTTGAACCTAGGCTTCCCAACTTCAAATAACCAAGTAGAATATGAAGCTCTAATAGCCGGTTTGATGCAGGCTAAAGAACACGGAGCCAAAAAGATTAAAATCTTCAGTGACTCCCAACTGGTGACTTCTCAGATAGAAGGAAAATACCAAGCCAAAGGCCCTCTGTTGATGAAATACTTGGACAAGGTTCGAGAGATGATGGCCGAGTTCAATGAGGTGAAAGTTACTTATATCCCTCGAGGGAAAAATAGCAGAGATGACATCTTATCTAAATTGGCAAGTACAAAAAATCTAGGCAACCACCAAACTGTGGTACAACAAAGTAAAACAGAGTCGAGTTGCGTGATGATAATCACATCGAAAAATGATTGGAGGAAACCCATAATGGCATACCTAGAGAAAAAGACATTTCCTGAGGACACGTTGGAGTCCAGAAAGCTGGTCTGGGATGCAGCACAATACGCAATTATGGATGACCAGCTATATTGTAACGCCCGGCCACTTGCAAGAATCAATGACTGTCCCCACACACTAACACGAGACTTTTTAGTGTGCTTTGTCCTCACTCGCACACTTCCCGGGAAAACTTCCCAGGAGGTCACCCATCCCAGAATTGCTCCAAGTCAAAGCACGCTTAACTGTGTAGTTCTTCCGATCTGGGCTACCGAAAAGTAGATGCATCTTGTTAGTATATGTAGTACCAGTTAATTATTATAAGCCATTCCTAACTGTACCGTCCCATACCAGCACAGTCTTTGGAATCCCTCTCTTTCGGGTGTTGATTCGATTCATTCATGAACCCCCAAGCTGCAAGATTTGCCATGAGCCGCTCATTGTCCGTGCCCTTTCGCACCGGCGATCACTCCCTGCCCTTGTCAGCTCTTGGGATGTTACATATATAGTGTAACAGCCCGTTGTACACCGGTATTGTTAACATTTATTTATGATATTAAGCGTAGTTACAATCACAGCAGTTCATTTATAAAAAAGCGAATAAACTTTTTCCGATTATTACGCGAGCATTTAAAACAATAAAAACCGTAATAATTAAAAGCTGTGACCGTAAATGTAAACTCTTGTGGAATACTTATTTTAACTACTTTTACATCTTACTTTATTTATTATAAGTTACTAAGAGGTTCCCATGAACCCACTTAGCCAATTTCTCAACTTTACGTTTTTACCTTTTCGAACATGGTTCACTAATTAATTTTCTGCGAACACACCGCTCACAACCAGACCTTTCTTTCAAATTATATTTTTGTCTTACTTAATTCCCTTTCTAATAAGCTATCACACACTCAAATCGGAGCTCGTTTGCTCCAGTTATCGCCGTTTGAAGTTGGACAAGCAAAACAGCCAACCAACCCCAAAACAGCTCAAAACCCTTCTCACTACACGAATTACTGCAGTCAATCTTCTCATCCAATTACTCTAAAATTTGTATGCTACAAACTAGACACATCAAGCTTCGATTTGATACATCACACGCTTAATTTGACTGAGAGACGAAGCGGTAAACAATTCCTCAAAAACCGGCCAGAACAGCCCCCAAGTGCAGGGCAAACAGGGCAGCTGTGTTCACAGCCCTCCCAAGTCCAGCTCCTAGCTCATAACAACCTCATATTTTACTACCATGTAGGGGACATATCAAGATTCAAAATGGCATATGGCATGTCCCTATCGGACCTCTGTGGAGGGAGATATGCTCTCCCGAAGTTCACCTAAAATCTGCCAATTCTACAGAAAATTCGCCAGAGTTTCCTTTGTTTTTCCTTAAATCCCCAAATTTACACAAGCTCACTAATACCTCAACGTACCTAATAATCCAATAATAATCCAATGGGTGGCACACACAAGGACCAACAATGCCTTGGGGCACTTACAACCCAATTCAGTTTATATTTATTACACAGTTTATACTATAATGCTCACTTTAAAATCCTTAACTTGTTTCAATCACAAGATCCATTTACATGTCATTTCTCAACATAAGCATATAATCATCATCCTACAATAGGCCTAAAGCCCTTCCATCATATTACATCAATATTCATGCATACTTACAACATTTTATTTAAATATAACAACGTACATATTCATAACTTGAATTTACGAACTTGAATAATTTACAACTTTAAACATAACTTCGAATGAAATAATAACTAACTAGACTCAGGCACAATATATATCATGAACAAGTAATGACAATGCTCCCATGACTCATCCTACGGGCCTCTTGCCTGCCACTCCTGTGCCACTGCTACCTCCTGAAATAAATGCCCCGAGACGGGGTGAGATATACGGATATATCTCAGTAACCCAGAGGTTCTGGAGAAAACTCTGTCAATGGTTCACTTCGATGCATATCAATAGTATAAAACAACCACTTTCAAAACGGGATAAAGCAAGGGATTTAGAGAAATTGGGGAATATCGGGATATAAAATACGACGAAGCGGGATGGTAGCTACCAATACCACGCAACGTCCTCGGCATATATAAGCCTACGGGTTTCATCCAAGGTGTGTTCCAAGAACCACAACCATGATGGCCCAACCATCCATTTACACCCGAGACATTCCTAGTGTGCTCCTATCCGGATCACACACCACGACCCTAAGTCAACTGGAACTCCCTCTCGGAGACCTATCCAGTGGAAGTCTGAAACGCCCGAAGGCAAAAACTGTCTACTGGCCAGAGACTCGGTACATAAGTACCCACTGTGATAATGCATGCATGCTCATGTTGTTCTACACTACTCATATACACTTCCTACCGTTGCCATCAACTGGCAAGGTGGAACAGAAAAGGGGAACAAGCCTCAGTACCAAGAGGTTACCTTAGTATGCCTCTTCACTAGCTCCATAGCAGCTTATTTTCCAAACTTGTTTCTCAACAGAATGCCTCAACTCACTTGGTCCAGGACCAAGGGCACTCTTCTGATTCACGGTTCGGGATTCAAGTCGACGTACGGCAACCTATACAACCATATACAGTTATCAGTATACGCCAATTTCCATTAGAACGCGAAAACACAAAATCACCCCCTCCCATTGGAAGGTTCGGCCAAGCAAGGCCATTTTTCAACTTTATTTTTCTAAATTTTCTTTCTCATTTTATTACATGTTCTTAGGTTGCCAAGAGGCTAATTCAATTGTCGTTTTTCCGTTTTACGTCTTTTAAGCATCGTCTTGCTAATTAATCCACTCTAGGTCCTTTTATGTACCTAAACACCACTTATTCTTTTCCATTGATTCTACCACTTTCCAACTACCACACAACCCCTTTTAATACCATTTAATTACACAACATGTCATCAAAGTAACTTCAACACATCATTTTCTTTCTTTTCCCTATATGGCCGAATTCAACATTGTTCTACCTCCAAGGAATTTCCATTAATTCTTACAATTCCACACCTCAACCAATCACATTATATCATCATATAATCATGTCACAACTCACCAATAACCTCTTAACACATTTCCAAAAATTCATGTCATGACCATCACAATTATTTGTAAGTTAAAAATCCATCTTTTCCACTAAGTTTTTCATGGCATTTCTAGCTTTAATACATCATTCTAAGGCATTATCATCTAATAAACATTTTCCAATTGAGCTCTCTAACTCACCAATCACGAAATTAAGGTGTAGGGTTCATGAAAATAAACTACGATCAAACCATGTAAATGGGATGGAAATACACTCACAATCAAGGCTAGATGCTAACCCAAGACTCCTCCAAGCAATGGAAGCTCAAATGACTCCATGAAACTCCATTTTTCCCCAAATTTTCGGAGCTGATTTTGCCCAATAACTCACCAATGAGAGGGTTTCAAGGTTAATGGATACCACCAATGTGTTTGGAAGGTTGTTTCCAACAATTTCAACACAAAAATCGCTTGATTTGGTTAAGAAATGATGGATTTAGAAGGAATTGAAATTTGAATGAAAAATGGGGTTATTTGGGGGGAGGAGCACGGTTTTGGCATAAGAAGGGGAGAGAAGGTGATGATGAATAGTGGTGATGAGGTGGATTAAGTGGATTTTAAGTGGGGTGGGTCCCACGCCACCTCACCCGATTTAAAACTCATCCGAATTTCTCTATGATTCCACTAAACGTCCGTAAATTCACAACCTATTTAGAAACTCTAATTTTTAACATTAGCCATTCTCCTTTAATTATACTTGATCAGATGAGTCCAGAGTTTTCCGGTCGTTCGGAGAAAACACTGTTTTAAGCGAATGCGCGCGCCATTGGCACGCTTCCCAAAACTGACTGAATTCCATCAAATTTTATCAAAAATCATATTTTCTAACTCAATAAACCATTTATAATTCATATTTGAAACCTAAAGCTCAAAACTCAATCGGCATGTTTTACGGTGCAATCGTACCGCGGTGTTTTTACCCGCGAAAAACACTATTCACTGATTTTTCTGAAACTTGCCTGTCCACTCAATTTTTCATTCTGAATCCATTTCCAGGGTTATTTCTATGATCTGAGACCTTCTACTCAATTTTTATCTTCCTAGGGTTGTGTGTTGGCTAATTACCGTTTTGCCCTTTCTTTGTATTTTGGCTTAAATCTTAGGATTTTCACTAATCCTTCACTTAATTACTCATTTAATATTTTATCACTTAATTTAGAATTACGAGGTGTTATATATAGAAAGGGGTTGCATATTTCGATGTTGAAATGCTTAAACTCGGATGAAGCAAAATATGTGCTGGCCGAGATACATGAAGGAATCAATGGTCACCACATGGGGGCAAAGCTTTGGCTAGGAAAGCCCTCCGAGATGGTTATTATTGGCCAACTATAGAAGCAGATTCCAAAGAGCATGTAAAAAGATGCAACTGTTGTCAGAAGCATGCAAAGCTAATTCTTTCACCTCTGGAAGAATTGAGGTGCATCTCGGTTCCATGGCCCTTTTCCAAATGGGGGATGGACTTGCTGGGACCCTTCAAAGCTGCTAAAGGACAATTGAAATGGTTGATTATAGCCGTAGATTACTTCACTAAATGGATAGAAGCAGAGCCGGTTACCACAATCACCTCGGCTAGAGTACAAAGATTCTTCAAAAGGAACATCGTTTCCAGATTCAAAATACCAGCGGAGGTGATAACCGATAATGGAACCCAGTTTGCTGACAAAAGATTCCAGGAGTTGATGAAAGATTTAACGGTCAAACATTGCTTTGCATCTGTGGAACACCCACAGTCAAATGGACAAGCTGAGGCTGCAAACAAGGTAATTGTAGACGGTCTCAAGAAACGAATGTTGGATGCCAAAGAAAGCTGGGTTCAGTAACTATACTTTGTTCTTTGGGGATACCGAACGAGTATCCAGACATCAACGGGGGAAACCCCTTTTCGATTGACATATGGGTTAGAAGCCATGATTCTGGTAGAAATTGGAGAACCCTCTTGGAGGAGAATGAATGTTATTAAGCAAGGTGAACAACAAAATAGCAAACTACTCACTGCTGAGTTACATCTTGTTGATGAAGCCAGGGTTACTACTCATTGTCGGGATATGATGGCCAAACAACAAATAGTAGCTAGATATAACAAAAAAGTGAGACCAAGAGTCTTTGAGAAAAACGACTTGGTACTTAGGAGAGCAGATATTGGCAATAAGAATGCCAGAGACGAAAAGCTAGCCGCAAATTGGGAAGGTCCTTACCGAGTTAAAGAAAAGCTTGGAAGAGGAGCTTATGTCCTGGAAATAATAGAAAGCAAAGGAATCAAGAGAACCTGGAATGCAGATAAACTGAAAGTATATTATAGCGAAATCCGGGATCCACCTTCTGAAGAGTTCAAGTTTATCAATTTGTTTGAAATTTTTCTAGGCGAAATATTTTTCCTTTATTAGGGACTTGACTAAAGCCGAATATACCGACAAATTCATGTAGTCGATAATTTGATATCAATAAATGAGGAATTTTTCTTTTAAGATTTATCCTTATTCATTTTTGGTGCATCAATACAAATCATGAGGTGCAAGTGCAATTTGTCGTACTGACTCTGATTAAGTCGAAATGCTCCATACTTTGGCCTATAGGGATAAGGGGGACATATGGCGATACTGCCTATACCTTAAGTAAAGCTGGGTTATAAAATCTAGGTTACGATGAAGCGGTTAAATAAAAAAAGACAATGACCATCATCCATGCAGACTAGCTAAAATGGCTAAGTCAAAATAAACATGCATCATGTAGAATGACAGAAATCGGAATCCATACAATGCTTTGTCCTCGGCCAGGTCAATAAAATTAAACTTGTAAAATGCATGAGTGAGGAAAATAAAATTTATTTGAGTAGTAAAGATAACCCGTTTCGGATGGGAACAACTCGAATAAAGCTTAACAAGAAACTCGTAATATGCACGAGTCAAGAAAATCAAATCTACGCAAGTTGTAAAAATAACCCACCCAGGATGGGAAGAAGCTCGAACAAGATTTGAAATACTTAGGAATTGCCTGAGTCATGAGCTTAGCCAAATAAGGCACAAGCCTATTTATCAAAAGCAAGGGAATGCTAAGTTCTTGGAGATATTCAATAAATGCTTCAGGCAGCCTCGGCGGTATATGAAAACCTAGATAAATATGTCTAAGGTAATTCGAGGAGTAAAAAATGCAAAGCATCAAATGATAAAGCAGAATACGATGCGAAAAGAGCTCAAAGAGCAATTAAAATCGGGGTTTGACTGGTAATATTCAATACAAATCAAAAAGGGCTTAAAGCCCCAAATGAAAAAGGAAAAAATTACAAAGATAACTGGCATCCCGGATCTTCATTCAGTTGTGGTGGCAGGAGTCTTTTCTGATATCGCGATCACCTTAGTGGGCTAGTTACCTACATCGTCACCATCTTCAACGACAACACCCCTCTCAGTTTGAGTAACTGAGTCACCTGTTGGAGATGCAGAGGGAGGCGCAATGATCTGGCCATTGCTAACATATGCACGAGCATTAAAGCTAGCCACATTCAGAGGCAAATCCGGATTAAGTACTTGGAGTTGGCTTAAGGCATTATACAAGGAACCAGTGATGGATTTTTCAAGTTCACCCCGGTAAAGCTGGGCATTATCCTCAGCTTCCTTCAATTTCTCGTCCAGCTTCTCATACTTAAGCCGGAAGTCCTTCATCCTCAGGCCTTCGATGGCATGCAGGTCTCGAAGCTTAATGTTGTCTCGCTGAATCCTTGGCTTTGGCCACATCAGCAGTGGTTTGGTCATGCTCCTTTCTCAGAGAGGAGAAATCCTCCTTCACCTTCAGTAGCTCGGCATATGTCTTGGCCCTCTCCTCCTGGGATGTAGCGGCCTCATTCAGAGTGCGAAGATATTCTTGCTTAAGAGTCAGCAAAGGCCTTGCCAACCCGGCCATCTTCACACAACAGAGTTCCAACTCCTCCACCTCCCTAATCTGGCCTACGGTCAGAGGGGAAGAGTTATAGAAGGCGTCCGGAGCGCAGATTGCATCTCGGAGGACGCCGTTCATCCCGCCCTGCCACACCACGTGTTTCACCAGCTCAGGAGATAGAGGAGGAGGAGGAGCCTTCATTACTTGCTAAGAGGAAGCAGAGGCGCCAACATCAGCAGCGCCCACCTTATTCTTGGCATTGCCAGCAGTGACATGACTTGTACCAGCCGACATGCCTTTTGGTTTGCTCGGGATATCCTTCGAAAGCTCAGACGCTTTCCTCTTCTTTGGCAACTCGGCAGAAGTTGCCTTTGACTGAGTCAAAGCCGCCAGCCAGCTAGGGGCCTCATTTTGTTGGTTCTCCATGCTGGGAACTGCAAAATAGAAACAGTAAAACAAAGTCATTAAATGCAATATAACAAGTATGTATATATGCGACTGGGAAAAGTGATCCATACTTAGTTCAGAATCAAGTTCCTCAGAGGACTTGAAAAGAAGGGATACGAGACTGCATGCTTATGCGATTGAAGATATGTACCAATGGCAATAGCACTGTCGACATCTGAAAGGTTTAAATCATTCTCTTTGAAACGGTAGCTTGAAAAAGGGAGTTGATAATGGTCATATGACCAATGCAGGGGAAGTTTTCCCTCTACACTCTTGGTACCACAATTATCAAGGAACCATACATCCTTACCCGGATGAGCAGAGACTTTAAAGAATTTGTCTTTAAAGTTCTTGAAAGAGTCAGTATAAACTCAAAAGAGTTTGCGGCCAAGGATACCTCGAATGGTAACCCAACCCTTTCGTTCTGCGGGTTCACAACCAGTTCGAGGAGTAAGAATTTGAAAAAAGAAAACACAAACAGAGGAAGGAAGAGTAAGGTATGCGCAAAAACGCTCAAAATCCTAAATGAAGCCCCAACCATTGGGGTGAAATTCGGTGGGGGCATCTGAAGATGGTTTAAAAGATCAATTTGAAACTCGGTTAGAGGAAACCGAATGCCAAGCTAAGTTACGACATCCCGGTAAAAGAAAAAGAAAGGAGGCTCTCTAGAACTCCCACTAGATCAAACCGGTTCGTCCTCGCGCGGGGGTCTATATCATAACTCTCTAACTTCCCAACAGGGAGGCTTGCCACGTCATCCGGACCCATCTCGAAAGCAGTATCCAAAACCTCATAAGTCACCGAGGGAAACTGGGATACTAAAGAAGTGGGGGGACATGGAGGGTACGATTCAGTAGAACCCGACTCTTCAACTACCTCTGGAGGAGGAGATGCCATAAAAACCTAAAACAAAGAAAAAAGCTCGATCAGAAGAAAAGAATGGGCATACCTGAATCAAAATGCTATCAGAAGAGAAATCACTAGAAGATGAAGAAGTCAGCATATCAGAGATCATGATCGGGTCATCTGCCCCACCAGATGCGGAGGTAGATCCTAGAACATCTCCATGCCGGCAGCTAGCCAATGTAGACTCGGCCAAAGAGTCACAACCTTGCTTGATAAGCTTGGCGCTCAGGTAGACACAAGAATAACAAGGAACACTCTTTTGGAGATAGAAGACTGACAGAAATCCCGGATGGATGATGAAGGACCAGGAGGAATTATAGGTGAACTAGAGGGCTTATATCCGACTTGGGAAAAAGACTGAGGAGTACTCCTGTTCCAAGTAAGACGACCCCTACCTCGGGTGGACGAACCTCTACCCTAGGTCTGCCCTAATTCTCTATCAGACAACCTTGACCTCCTCCGAGATCTACTACCACGGTAACCGCGAAGCATGGCTTCACGTTCTTCCTCCTCGGTCCTTGGAATCGCCCACAACCAGAAACGGGGACCAGGGGGAATCTTTTTCAAAAAATCAGAATGATTAGACGCCTGAAACGACGCTGCCAATAAATGCGCACGAAACACAAGAACGACATAAAACGGCTGCAGCACGCTAACACACGCGACAACAAGTACATGTCAAAATAAAATAAGGGCTGATGATAAATCGGCATGAGAGATTGACGACACGTGTACTTGACAAACTCTTAGCCGGGTTACACGACTGATTCTTGGGGGAAACTCGCCAGTTGGATCCCAACTACTCAAGCGCACTTGTTATCCGACCGCATAAGTAGGTTATCTCGCCGGGTTCATGCATAACCCGTCCTGAAAGCAGCCGAGGGAAACCATTCCCGATTGAAGAATACAATTTCAAACTCAAGACGTGTGCGTAAGGTATGATGCTTGGGGGCAACTCGCTAGTTGGATCCCAACTACTCAAGCACATCCCGAACTCGGTATAGGAATACGTTAAACATTTTCCCGGGTTCATGCTCAACCCGCCTAGATAAAGGGCAATGTAGACCCCGGTTGAAAAAATACTCATATCAAGGAACAATTAGGTAGAAAGTTTACAAAAACACAAAATGCTCTCAGCACAGTAAGAAGCTTGAAGTAAAGCGCAAGAAAATTCATCCCGGCAACCCGAAAGCCCAGGTAGCCCGGCTGAGGGGCAACTGTTATGGACCCGCATAAGGGGCCCATTGAATGGCAGGCCCAATAATGGGCAATCCAAGATCTGAATCAATTATAATTATGGATAGTATCCATCAAGGATACTAATCCTAATACGACAGTGTAGCAAACAGGCTTAGACTCTTATCAAAGGCACCAAAGGCCCACATCATACTACCCACAGATAACCTCTATAAATACAAGGTAAACCCTAAAGGTATGTTACGCTCTCTCTCTTATTGTTATGCTGTCATTGTGCACACACACCCCATTGGCTAACACCGTTAATAATATTCTATACATAGTGATCTGCTTTATTCAAGGGTATCTCTTCAATAGATACCTTGGAGAGGGCACTTGATCCAAGATTAACATACCAGTCCATTGGGCTGGATATCTCTGTCTCTAAGACAGAACAATTACAAATATTTATTTTTATCCTATATAGTATTATACAGTGCAGTATCAAATACTGGATGATATTATCTTATATAATGTATTATCTTATACAATATCATGCCAAACGTTGGATAGTATTAAAATTTAATTAGGTCTTATACTATCAGGTCTTATACTATCAGGCTTTATCCTATATTGTATACCAAACATGCTATATACTCCAAAGTTCAAGGTCTAGAGCAAAGGCTATGAATGGTAGTTGGTATTTGATTTTTTATTTTTGGATCTGTAGTTTCTAAATTTCAATTTACTGTTTTGATGGTCAATCCGAAATGGATTGGAGCTAAACTGCTTATGGGTTGGGTTGAAGGTTTTGTAATTCGCAGGTCCTCTAATGGTGTTTCTATCAAACACACAAACACACAAATTTACACCCGAGGAGTTCTTTTTTTCTCTGATCAATACCTCTTTCTATTACTGTATATGCCAAGTCCCATTTGAAAATGGTTTACATAGTGCTATATAATAGCAAATGACTAAAACAATTAAAAGTTTACGTAGTAACTCTAAGCATAATAATTGTCCACTAACAAATTCCTAGGGACACACCTCTTCATAACATAAACCCTTCATTTCCTATTTTTAATTACTTTATTTATTAAAGTTTAAACCCAACAAAACTCCCCTTAAACTTTAATATCTCTACCGTCCTTCATTCCCATCTTCTTCTTGCAATTCTCAAACAATAACATCGGCAGGGGCTTCGTAAAAATATCTCCAACTTGATCTCGGCTTGCCACATGACTGAGCTCCACCTTTCCTTCTTTGACCTGATCCTGGATGAAATGGAATCTGACATCAATATGCTTGCTTCTTTCATGGTTGACCGGGTTCTTTGCTAAATCGATCGTTGATTTGTTGTCAACCCGGATCTCAGTAGAACCGACTTGTTCTTGCTCCAACTTGCTCAGTAAATTTCTCAGCCAAATTGCATGGCACACGCACCACGAAGTAGCTAGGTACTCGGCTTCGCATGTAGATAGAGTTACAATGGGTTCCTTCTTCGATACCCGAGTAAACATCGTATTCCCCATAAAAATACATAGCCATCCGTGTTCTTTCTGTCATCCACATCTCCGCACCAATCACTATCCGAGTAGCCTGTCAGCTTGTACTTATCCGACTTCGAGTAAAGAAGCCCTTGAGAAATTGTTCCTTTCACATATCTTAGAATTCTCTTTGCCGCCTTCTTATGAGTATACTTCGGCTCTTCCATAAATCGGCTTATTATTCCAACACTCAGACACAGATCCAGCCTCGTACACGTCAAGTACCTCAGACTTCCAACTAGACTACGATAAACACTCGAATATACCTTTTCTCCTCCATCATATCTTGAAAGTTTAACGCCGGGTTCCATGGGGGTTGAAACCAGGTTGCAATCACTCATTTTGAATTTCTCTAAAATTCCTTTTGCATAGGCTTCCTAAGAGACGAAGATCCCGGATTCATCTTGTCTAACCTCCAAACCAAGAAAGTATCTCATTAGACCGAGATCTGTCATCTCGAACTCCTTCGTCCTTTTCTTCTTAAAATCTTGAATCATTCCTTCATCATTACCCATAAAAATCAGATCATCAACATATAGAGCAACAAGTAAAATTTTACCTCATTTCTTTTTTACGTAGAGTGCGTGTTCATATGGACATTGTTCAAGTCCATCCTTCTTGAAGTAATTGTCAATTCTCGTGTTCCAGGCTCTTGGGGCCTGCTTCAACCCATACAAAGCTTTCTTCAGTCTCTACACTTTTCTTTCTTGTCCGGCTTTCATGGATCCCGGAGGTTGTTCCAGATACACCTCCTCCTCGAGTACTCCATTTAAGAATGTCGACTTCACGTCCATTTGATAGATCGGCCATCCGAACTGGGCTGCTTGAGAAATTAACAGCCTGATTGTCTCCATTCTTGCTACGGGCGCGAACACCTCGTCATAGTCAATGTCGACCTTCTGCTTATACCCTTTCGCCACCAGCCGGGCTTTATATCTTTCGATCTCCCCCTTAGCGTTCATTTTCTTCTTGTACACCAATTTCACACCAATAAGCCGACTTCCGTTGGGCAGCTCGGCTAACTCCCACGTCTTGTTCTTTTCTATTGCTTTAATCTCCTCCTCCATGGCTGATTTCCATTTCTCATCTCGGATTGCTTCTTCAAAACTCACTTCTTCAGAATCTGCCAACAAACATACCAAGTGTGCTTCACTGGTGGAATTATATAGATCTTGTAGACTCCTCAACCTTGGTTGTCTCAACTCTTCTTCACTATCAGAATCATTTGGATTTTCTGGAATGCGGGTCGAGGGTTGTCCGACCTCAATTGTCATTTTCCCGGGTTCAACATTCACCTCGGATGGACTACTCCAGTCCCAAGCATATTCTTCATTCACCTTCACATCTCGGCTAACCAGTACTTTTCTATTGACAGGATCCAACAACTTATATCCCTTAGTCTTCTCATCATAACCAATGAACACAAACTTCTTGCTCTTATCTTCTAGCTTTGTCCTCTATTGATCTGGTATATGTGCATACGCAACACCCCCAAAGACTTTAAAGTGACCCACTGAGGGCTTCAAACCACTCCATACTTCCTGCGGAGTCTTGTCATTCAAACTTGAATGTGCACATCTGTTTTGTACGTACACTACACATTGTATGGCCTCTCCCCAGAACTCTTTCGGCATGTTCTTTGTCTTCAACATGGATCGGACCATATCTAGAATAGTCCGGTTCTTTCTCTCAGCTATTCTATTCTGCTGGGGCGAGTACGGTGCGGTCAGGAACCGCCTTATCCCATGTTCTTCACAATACTTCTTGAAAGCTGTCGACACGTACTCCCCACCTCGGTCTAAACAGACCGATTTGATGTACCTCCCAGTACCATTCTCTATCATTACTTTAAACCTTTTAAATGCCTCTAGCACCTCGGATTTTTCCTTCAGAAAATACACCCAACTCTTTCGACTAAAATCATCAATAAAAGTTACAAAATACTTCTTACCACTGAAGGACCCCGGAGTAAGGGGTCCACACAGGTCGGTATGGATCAAATCAAGAGGTTGCCTAGTCTGGTATCTTGTCATCCTTTGGAATGGGCTCCTCACATGTTTTCCCAATACGCAGTCCTCACAAAATTTTCCTTCAGAGTTAATCTTTGGTAGTCCCACTACCATGTTCCTCTTCATCATCTCGGTTAGACCACCATAATGAAGGTGTCCAAATCGTTTATGCCATAATTCCATCTTATCCTCGATTCCGGCTTGCAAACAGCCATCCTCCAAGCTGCTCAAGCATAACTTATACATTCTATTCTTCTCCATCTGAACTCGGGCTATCAGACGCCCTTGTTTGTCTTTCAACAGCAGAACTCGGTCTGTCATAAAAACCGAGTAGCCCTTTTCCATCAACTGTCCAATGCTCAGAATATTGCTTTTGAGCTCAGGCACGTAATACACGTCCCGAATTGTACCAACTTGTCCGTCCTTTTGCAAGAAACAGATCGTACCTCGGCCTTTTACATCTATCTTCGATGCATCTCCGAAAGACACATGCTTTTCTTCCAACGTTCTTAATTCTTTAAATAAATGTTTGTGACCACATATGTGGTTACTGGCACCAGAGTCCAAGTACCACTCTGTCTCATTCTTTGAACTTGTTTCACCATAGGCTAGCATAAGAACTCCTCCATCTCGTGCTTCTCCTTCTGCAGCGAAGTTTGAAGTCTCGCCAAACTTTTTCTCATCACGACAATCTTTTGCAAAATGCCCAACTCGTCCACAGTTATAACATCTGTCCGATTTGCAATCTCTTGAGTAATGTCCATACTTCCCACATTTGTAACATTGCACGTTTGATTGGTTTGTCCATCGGCCTCTTCCACCTCAGCCTCGTCCTCTACCTCTCTAGTTTTGATGACTAGACTCAGCTTTCTCCTCATGTTTTGTCTCCTGACCTCGACCACGACCACCTCGGCCATTTCCTCGTCCATTTCTTCCACGACCTCTACCTCGGGCATTCTGAGAGTAGAGCGCCTTTTCTTCCTTGATATTTGCTTTTGACTGGAGTGCTTGCTCCAGTGTCTCTTCCTTCTTCTTTTTCTTGCGCTGTTCATGTGCCTCAAGAGAACCTGCTAGCTCATCAAAAGAGAGCGTAGACAAGTCCTTAGATTCTTCAATCGCACACACCACATTTTCAAAGTCCTCTATCAACGATCTCAATATCTTCTCCACCACTCTGGAGTCTGGCAGGGCCTCTCCATTCCGCTTTAGCTAATTCACCATGGTTTGAATCTGGGAGATAAAATCTGACACTCCTTCGGTCTCCTTCATTTTTATGCCTTCCAACTCTCCGCGTAGAGTTTGAAGTCTAACCTGCTTCACACGATCAGCTCCTTTGTAAACTGTCTCCAAAATATCCCAAGCCTCCTTTGCTGTTGTCGCCTCTCCTATCTTCTTAAGGCCACCAATTTCTTCAACAACTTGAAACATTATACAAAGTGCTGCTGCATCCTTTGTCTTTGATGCCTTCAACTGTCTGATTTGATTCGCTGAATATCCTACTGTCGATTCTGGTTCTACGAAACCATCTTGCACCAATTCCCAACTATCATGGGCTCTTAGAAGAGCTTTCATTTGGATGTTCCGATTTTCATAGTTCGTCTTTGTCAGACGGGGCACTGGTAGACTGTTCCTCTCCATTGGTTCAAGCTCTGATACCAATTTGTAATTCACAGGTCCTCTAATGGTGTTTCTCTCAAACACTCAAACACACAAATTTACACCCGAGGAGTTCTTTTTTTCTCTGATCAATACCTCTCTCTATTACTGTATATGCCAAGTCCCATTTGAAAATGGTTTACATAGTGCTATTTAATAGAAAATGACTAAAACAATTAAAAGGTTACCTAGTAACTCTAAGCATAATAATTGTCCACTAACAAATTCCTAGAGACACACCTCTTCATAACATAAACCCTTCATTTCCTATTTTTAATTACTTTATTTATTAAAGTTTAAACCCAATAGATTTCCCCTACCTTTCTTATGTTTTTGAATTCATTTTAATTGCAAATGTGTTTGTTGTAGTATGCTTAACTAGATGTTAATTTGATATCTGTTTTTCCTGTACTTGGCCAAGCTGTAAAACTGGCAGAAGGGAATTCTGTTGAGAAACGGTAACCTTGGACAGTATTCAAGTAGTTCTCTGCTTAACACACGTTAAGAACATGCATTTAATAGTTCTTCCTCTTATTCCTTGCATAGACATGCCACGGACTAAGTTATGAAGATACGATTCTTCTAATTAAAAATAGAAGAAACATTTTGATTCTTGTCACAATGGAATAATAATAAAAATCACGAGTTAAGTGTCACACAGTTTAAAAGATAAGACCGAAGGGAGACCGAAAGCTCAACCCACTTTTCATCTCCTTGATGTAATATTTTTCATTAATCAGTTTTAATACCTCCTCAAATTTCCTGTTTTTTGGAATTAGTAATTTCTTTTTCTGTTAGTACGCAATTTTCTTAATCGGTACTCCTTACTATAAGGAATAAGAGGAAAAAGTTTAGCTTTTATACTCTTAGGATAAATATAACCACAGCAAATTAGGGAAAATGTTCCTTGGTAAACTAGAATTAGTATAAAATTGTGTCACACAACTAGGAAATTAACAACAAAAAGACTTCAAAAACCTATTATTACAACCATTTGAGTTATTGTCTTTCCTTCCTGAAAGATATCTTTCCTTCTCTTATGAGTCATGTTCTTTTCTGCTTGAGAGGCAGAGATTATAGCATTGATTTCCTCTTCCATACAGGTGAACTTTTGGAGCAGCTCCTTTTCTAAGGCAACAAGTTCCCTGAAGTGGTTCATGTTATTTTCCAGATCAACTTCTAATTTATCAGCTCTCAGCAACTCAAGCTTCTGAGATCAATGTTCCCATTTATCCTCATATTCCTAGTTTTCAAGATACTATATTGCTCAGTATGCAGAAAAACTGAAGCATCATACTATTTTCAATGCTTCCTCCCTGGCCTCTTCATTTGGAGCAGTGGTGGCAGATTTATCATGCAAACCTGAAAGAACATAGGTCTCATCTTCAAGAGAAGCATAAAATGCTTCTGTTTCCACATCATCTTGACTTAGCTCAATTTTATTTTTTAAAGTCACGGCAATTATGGTTGGCAAAACTGTGCACCACGTTTTTACTTGTAAATCTTCTCCACTGACTTTGCCGCTTGATGAAGGGGGAATTGGGGGCTGAATATTTTGCGTCTAAGCAAAACCTGGGTCTTGAGAAGAAGATTCTCCTGAAGCATGACAATTTAGAGTATGAGTTTTAATTCAAGCAGAAAAATGGTGTAGTTATAGCCAATTAAAAAAATAATAAATTAGTAAAAACTGAAGCATTAGCAATGGTAAACTTATTCAGATGGTGAGATGTTCAATTTTTAAGTTCGACCAATTATCCTTGTATGCTGAATATATGTAAGTCCGTTAGTATCTAATGTTCATTTTAGTAATTTGCTTTTATTTGACCAATATTCAGTACACTACAGTTGTCTTCATATGGAATTGGCCCAAAGAATAAATTTCACTACACAACAAATTGAGTTAGGTAATCGGGGGAGAGTTACTGTCAAGAGACTGAAAACTTTTGTGGAATTGACATTGTAATTGACCTCGCTTGTTGGTTTAAATTGTAATTTTGGTATTCGTTGAGAAGGAAAAAAATAGTGAAAGCATACCAAGAAAGAAATGCAACCAATGTATTTACCTTGAAAATTGGGAGTGCTACTTCTCAGCCTTGATAACATTAAATTTGAATGCCAATTCACATTATCATTCAATGCTGGAGGTGGAAGCAATGAAAGCAACCCTCTACCCTTTACCAATTCTATTGTTTCCAAAAACGGCAATGAAGCCAAATTATTTTGGTCCCGCATAAATTGTCTCTAAGAATCTTCAATATCCACCAATCTATGCTCTTCTTCCAGCAATAGTGGATCAGTGAATTGAATGTCCTCCATACTCCTTCCTTGTTCGAATACATGGATTCCAATTTGTTCGATAGACACTGTTTTCTCTGCTATAGTACACACCACATAATTCCATTTATTTTCTTCTAGAATAACAGCATCAGGTAAGAATTTTTCCTGTTTTATATCATAAAGAACTGTATAATCCCCTACGTTAAAAACAAAATAACGCTCTCCTATAACTTTTGAAATGCCATTGACTTCAATATTGAGCTCAAAACTGGTATGCCTTTCATTGAGTCGAATAGCAAAACATAGAGATATCACAGGGACCTTGTTACGAAACCAGAAAGAAATTGACGGTCCATTGATACAATGCTCAAACCACTCTGGAATTCTTGTTTCTGGCAAAAGAAACTCCTTGTCTCCACCCTCCTCGTGCAATTCCTGTTAGTCATAATTCATTCATACATTTAGCAACACTTGCATAGTATGAATTAACATGAAAATATGAAATATCAAATTAAATACATGAGACAACAAAAACCTCTTTTAGTAACATGCTTCTACACTCAGAAGTCAAGGATGGGCATTCTGTTGCACGCAAAGTTCTTATGTTGGGTGAAATCCCTCTAATTTCTTGAAGATTCTCGCACTGAAGCAAAACAAGTGTCGTCAAACATTTAGGAAATAGTGTGAGGTCTAAATCTTTCAAGGATGTGCACTTCTCTGCACGGAATGTTTCTAAGTTGGGAGGAATCCCTCCTATTTCCCAAAAATTCTCGCACCAATATAAATAAATATCTTTCAAAAGGAGACATTCTTTGATGTATGCAGGAAGAATCGTGAGATTACACTTGGCTAGTTGTAACAAATGCACGTTGACAAACAAAGGGAGACCTTTTTGAATGAATTCCTCTGACATATTGCATTCCCAAAATTCAATACCAATGGTGTTCTCAAACACCAATGAGCCCACTTGTGCATCACCTTCATCATGTTTAGATATTAGCAGACCCCCACATTTTGTAAAACTCAACTCATGAAGTTCTCGCATCATCGAAATGCCCCATGGTAACTGAATAACTTCACAATGCATTAGCTCTATTTTTTGAAGTCGAGTGAGATTTTGAATTGAAAATGGTAGTTCTTTTATTGAAGTGTCACTGAAATCAAGATATGTTATTTTTTCCATCTTTCCTAATATTTCTGGAAAATTCTCGAGACTAGGACAACTTGAAAGCTTGAGTATTTCAAGAGAGGTCAACTTGATGGGTGGAAAACTCCTAAACTTCTTGCAACCATTAGCGTACAAGATTTTAAGTTTATTCAGGAATCCAACCGATTTGTGAATTTTAATTAAATTCTTACAATATCCAAATGATAATTCTTCTAAATTTGGAACACCAGACACATCAGGTATCTCCGTAATACATTGACATTCATCGAAATTCAAAACTCTCATATTCACAAACTCCTGCAAAAAAAAAAAACAGGAATCAAATGAATTATAACATATGAATATATTATATAAAAGACCTATGAAATGAACATATTATACTTACCTTATTTGACATGAACAAATCAATTGACACTAAGTGACATTGGGGTAACTCCAATATCACAAGTTTCTTTGGACGAAAATTAGACGGTAAAGATGGTGCAGGATATCTCCACCATTCCAATACTCTCAAACTATTTGGAAGATGTTTTGGACCTTCCGAAAAACAATCTTTTCTAATAATAAGTGTTTTGAGGTTTTTCATCTCCTTGAAGGCGTTTCCATCCCATTCAACTACTTCTTCAAATTTGAAGAAATCGAGCATTATTATTTGAATACTACTAGTTCCCTTTAAACACAAAAACACAGGTCAACCATAATACGTGCATATATATGTATGAAGAACAACAGATAGTGAAATAAAACTGTTAACAAAAGAAATAAAAGGAACACAAAAAAGATAAAATTTTAGAGAATATTATGTATCATAAAAGGAAAACAAGAGACAGTGAAATAACATTGTCAAAAAAAGATTGTAAACAGAGGTATAAATATAGTGACCTAGGTGTCTAGCACATAATAATCAAAAGAGATAAATAAATGTAAAATTTGGAAAACTAAACCATCTATATCAATCTTACCGTATTATCTTCTAAAACTTGAACTATATCATCGAGGAACCATAATCTACTACGTTTGCCTGGCTCTTCTGGTGCTTCCTATCGAACAATTTCTTTACCCATATCCTCTATCAGGTCATGCAATGTTACATGACCATGCACAATCTTTATGAGAGATTTTTCCATCAACACTCCAATACCATATTCTGGGCAGAAACCATGATGAGCATAAAGTAATTTTTTGACATATGCTAAATGCTTTCCTTTGAAGAAACAAGCAATATCAAGAAAAAATTTCTGCTCATACTCCTCCAAAGAATCAAAACTTACTTCAAGTATCTTGTGGATCTCTTTATTAGGAATTCTCTTATACTGATCTAATGCAGATTCCCATTCTTCTAACCTTTTCCCAAACAAGCAGGAACCTATTACCTCCAATGCCAGTGGAAGGCCAGAAGAAAAAGTTATTGCACGGCTTAAAATGTCCACATAACTCGAATCAACTTTGTCAGTTTTAAAAGCATTCCAACAAAGTAATTCAAGAGCTTCTTTATTATTCAACACATCTACCTCATAAGTTTTCTCAACCCTATGGCTTGTTAGCAAATGCTTGTCCCTAGTTGTAATGATGATTTTGCTGCCACAACCAAACCAATCAAGCCCTCCAACAGTTGCCCGCAACTACTCCAGTTTGTCAACATCATCAAGAACCAAAAGAACTTTCTTTCCGTGGAGCCTATGCTTTATTATTGAGATTCCTTCTTTGACACTTGCTAATCGAATATCCTTCTCTCCGAATACTTTAGAAATAAGTGTCTCTTGGATATGTTCTAATCCATATTTAATTGAATTTTCTCTTACATTATCAAGAAAACATAAAGTTTCAAATGATTCGGCAATCAAATTATAAATTGCTCGAGCAAGTGTTGTCTTCCCTATGCCACCAATTCCATGGATCCCTATCATGTGAACTCCATCAGATCCGAAATTGAGAAGCGATATTACTTTGGGCACTTGAGACTCCAATCCAACTGGATAATCAGCAACATGTAAAGGAGTGCGATTAATCTTGTTGGAGACCACTTTAACAATCTTCTCAATAAACTCATATTCATTCTCATTCCTGCCCAATTATTGAGTGAAGTCATACTAAATGATTCATATTAACATTAAAACCAAATCATAAGACAAATGAAAATTACAGAAACATAATGTACGAAAATAAAAGAGTACCCAAGTTTGAAATGAAAGCCAGACAAGTCAGCTGCTTGACGCAGAGCCTTCCTCCATTTTTGCACCTTCTCTATGTCATCCTTAAACCTCTGTTCATGAGTAGCGAGTGCTTCTTCAAAGCTACCTCTCTGACGTCGCACGTGAAAAGGGTCAATGTCATAGAAAACTGGCAAAACCAACCGACCCTTTTCCTTGATGCAGTGAAGGATATGGACAAGTTCCTCTAAGCAAAATGAAGAAGAAGCATAGTTCTTAGAGAACACAGCGATGGCAATCCTTGATTCTTCAATTGCCATGAGAAGTGATGGTGTGATTTCATCTCCTCTTTGAAGTTCCTCATCATCAATGAAGGTGTGAATTCCCCTGTCACGAAGAGCTTTGTAGAGATAGCCAGTGAAACCGTGACGAGTATCTTTGCCTCTGAAGCTCAGAAAAACATCGTATTTCCATCCGTAGGTAAAGGAAGAGGACGACAATGATTCTTGCCTTGCCATGATTGCTTACTATTCTCAAACTACAGAAGTTTGCAAACACAGTTTGGTTAAGTAAATTGAATATAAAAAAAAAAAAAAAATTGGTCTTTTGTAAACAAAGCAGCACGCGAAGTTCACTTCTTTGCCTTTTTCGGAGTTTCTTTTTTTTTTTTAAAACAAAATGTTAAAAAATATAAAAAAAATATTACAAACTTGTACTAATATTTTTTCATTATTTTATATTTTTTCGTAGTTTGTAGTTTGTGCTACTAAAATATTAAGGGAAATATTTTTTTAATGTTGTAGGAAAAAATTTACCTCATGTTGTAGAAATAGAATGATAAGTGGGACCCATAGATAAGAGGAGAGAGAGAAAAGAGTGATGGGACCCAACCATTTTTGTGTGTGTAGGAAAATTGTTTATTTCATGTAAAATGAGATAAACATAACTCAAATCTTAATCCCTCAAATAAACAAAGAATGTTTGGAAATTGAATAAAGAAACAAAATTTTGTCTTTGGTAAACAAAACAGCACTCGGAGTTCATTTCTTTGGCTTCTTTCGAAGTTTCTTTTTTTTTTTTAAAAATAACAAAACAAAATGTTAAAGAATATAAAAAAATATTACAAACTTGTACTAATATTTTTTCATTATTTTGTATTTTTTCGATAGTTTGTAGTTTGTGCTACTAATATCTTAATCCTCAAATAAACAAAGAATGTTTGGAAATTGAATAAAGAAACAAAATTTTGTCTTTGGTAAACAAAACAGCACTCGGAGTTCACTTCTTTGGCTTCTTTCGAAGTTTCTTTTAAAAAAAATAAAACAAAATGTTAAAGAATATAAAAAAATATTAGTACTAATATTTTTTCATTATTTTTTTTTCGGTAGTTTGTAGTTTGTGCTACTAATATCTTAATCCCTCAAATAAACAAAGAATGTTTGGAAATTGAATAAAGAAAAAAAAATTTGTCTTTGGTAAACCAAACAGCACTCGGACTTGGATGAATAAAGATTGGGATCTCAAGGCTCAACACATTCACCGTGAAAGAAATCAATGTGCTAATTGGCTTGCCAACCATTTAATTTGCCCTAGCTAGAACTCTATTTATAAGGAGTTTAGTCATGTTCCTCCTGGGCTTAGCTATTTATTTTTTGCTGATATTTGTGCTGTTACTAGCATTAGGGACGTTTATATTGTTTAGTTGTTTTTTGGGCTGTTAAGCCTTTCCTTCACCAAAAAAAAAAAGCACTCGGAGTTCACTTCTTACGAAGTTTCTTTTTTTAAAAATAACAAAATGTTAAAGAATTTAAAAAAATAGGAAAAAGTATTTCTCCAGTCACCGGAATAAAGTTATCTCCAGTGAGCTCAAAACGACGTCGTTTTGGGTTATAAGAT
Source organism: Gastrolobium bilobum (assembly GCF_033153095.1). Classification (NCBI taxonomy): domain Eukaryota; kingdom Viridiplantae; phylum Streptophyta; class Magnoliopsida; order Fabales; family Fabaceae; genus Gastrolobium; species Gastrolobium bilobum. The sequence goes on from NW_026898937.1 coordinate 37,467, forward strand.
TACAAAATTATAATGACAAAGACTAATATAACCCTACAATATATTATAATTACAAAAACACATTGATTTTCACTCCAAAACGACGTCGAGCTCAATGGAGATAATCCTTTACCCAAAAAAATATTACAAACTTGTACTAATATTTTTTCATTATTTCTTTTACGGTAGTTTGTAGTTTGTGCTACTAATATCTTAATCCCTCAAATAAACAAAGAATGTTTGGAAATTGAATAAAGAAAAAAAAATTTGTCTTTGGTAAACCAAACAACACTCGGACTTGGATGAATAAAGATTGGGATCTCAAGGCTCAACACATTCACCGTGAAAGAAATCAATGTGCTGATTGGCTTGCCAACCATTTAATTTGCCCTAGCTAGAACTCTATTTATAAGGAGTTTAGTCATGTTCCTCCTGGGCTTAGCTATTTATTTTTTGCTGATATTTGTGCTGTTACTAGCATTAGGGACGTTTATATTGTTTAGTTGTTTTTTGGGCTGTTAAGCCTTTCCTTCACCAAAAAAAAAAAGCACTCGGAGTTCACTTCTTACGAAGTTTCTTTTTTTAAAAATAACAAAATGTTAAAGAATTTAAAAAAATAAGAAAAAGTATTTCTCCAGTCACCGGAATAAAGTTATCTCCAGTGAGCTCAAAACGACGTCGTTTTGGGTTATAAGATTACAAAATTATAATGACAAAGACTAATATAACCCTACAATATATTATAATTACAAAAACACATTGATTTTCACTCCAAAACGACGTCGAGCTCAATGGAGATAATCCTTTACCCAAAAAAATATTACAAACTTGTACTAATATTTTTTCATTATTTCTTTTACGGTAGTTTGTAGTTTGTGCTACTAATATCTTAATCCCTCAAATAAACTAGAATGTTTGGAAATTGAATAAAGAAACAAAATTTTGTCTTTGGTAAACAAAACAGCACCTTCTTTCGAAGTTTCTTTTTAAAAAAAAAAAAGATAAAGAATATAAAAAAATATTACAAACTTGTTCTACTTTTTTTTCATTATTTTTTTTTTCGGTAGTTTGTAGTTTGTGCTACTAATATCTTAATCCCTCAAATAAATAAAAAATGTTTGGAAATTGAATAAAGAAACAAAATATTGTCTTTGGTAAACAAAACAGCACGTAGAGTTCCCTTCTTTGCCTTCTTCGAAGTTTTTTTTTTTAAAAAAAAAAACAAATTGTTAAAGAATATAAAAAAATATTACAAACTTGTACTAATATTTCTTCATTATTTTATATTTTTTCGGTAGTTTGTAGTATGTGCTACTAATATCTTAATCCCTCAAATGAACAAAGAATGTTTGGAAATTGAATAAAGAAACAAAATTTTGTCTTTGGTAAACAAAACAGCACGCAGAGTTCACTTTTTTGCGTTCTTCGAAGTTTTTTTTTTAAAAAAAAATGTTAAAGAATATAAAAAATATTACAAACTTGTACTAATATTGTTTCATTATTTTGTATTTTTTCGATAGTTTGTAGTTTGTGCTACTAATATCTTAATCCCTCAAATAAACAAAGAATGTTTGGAAATTGAATAAAGAAACAAAATTTTGTCTTTGGTAAACAAAACAGCACTCGACCCAATGGGTGCAGGTCAGTTGGTAACTTGGCGCTGAGTTAGTGGGATTGGATATGTGTTCGATTCCCGCTGAATGCATTCTTGGGGAGGGGGCTGAACCTTTAGCCATCACTGTTCTCCCGCACTCCGGATTAGTCCCATAGTCGGCTCAAAGAGTCGAAGCTCGTGGGGATACCGGAGGGAGCCAACTCGTCTCAAAGAGATAATTAGGGTTGGGTAACTCCAAAAAAAAAAAAAAAAAACAGCACTCGGAGTTCACTTCTTTCGAAGTTTCTTTTAAAAAAAATAAAACAAAATGTTAAAGAATATAAAAATATATTAGTACTAATATTTTTTCATTATTATTTTTTTCGGTAGTTTGTAGTTTGTGCTACTAATATCTTAATCCCTCAAATAAACAAAGAATGTTTGGAAATTGAATAAAGAAAAAAAAATTTGTCTTTGGTAAACCAAACAGCACTCGGACTTGGATGAATAAAGATTGGGATCTCAAGGCTCAACACATTCACCTTGAAGGAAATCAATGTGCTGATTGGCTTGCCAACCATTTGATTTGCCCCAGCTAGAACTCTATTTATAAGGATTTTAGTCATGTTCCTCCTGGGCTTAGCTATTTATTTTTTGCTGATATTTGTGCTGTTACTAGCATTAGGGACGTTTATATTGTTTAGTTGTTTTTTGGGCTGTTAAGCCCTTTCCTTCACCAAAAAAAAAAGCACTCGGAGTTCACTTCTTACGAAGTTTCTTTTTTTAAAAATAACAAAATGTTAAAGAATTTAAAAAAATAGGAAAAAGTATTTCTCCAGTCACCGGAATAAAGTTATCTCCAGTGAGCTCAAAACGACGTCGTTTTGGGTTATAAGATTACAAAATTATAATGACAAAGACTAATATAACCCTACAATATATTATAATTACAAAAACACATTGATTTTCACTCCAAAACGACGTCGAGATCAATGGAGATAATCCTTTACCCAAAAAAATATTACAAACTTGTACTAATATTTTTTTCATTATTTCTTTTACGGTAGTTTGTAGTTTGTGCTACTAATATCTTAATCCCTCAAATAAACAAGAATGTTTGGAAATTGAATAAAGAAACAAAATTTTGTCTTTGGTAAACAAAACAGCACCTTCTTTCGAAGTTTCGTTTTTTTTTTTAAAAATGATAAAGAATATAAAAAAATATTACAAACTTGTTCTACTTTTTTTTCGTTATTTTTTTTTTTCGGTAGTTTGTAGTTTGTGCTACTAATATCTTAATCCCTCAAATAAATAAAAAATGTTTGGAAATTGAATAAAGAAACAAAATATTGTCTTTGGTAAACAAAACAGCACGCAGAGTTCACTTCTTTGCCTTCTTCGAAGTTTTTTTTAAAAAAAAAAACAAATTGTTAAAGAATATAAAAAAATATTACAAACTTGTACTAATATTTTTTCATTATTTTATATTTTTTCGGTAGTTTGTAGCATGTGCTACTAATATCTTAATCCCTCAAATGAACAAAGAATGTTTGGAAATTGAATAAGGAAACAAAATTTTGTCTTTGGTAAACAAAACAGCACGCAAAGTTCACTTTTTTGCCTTCTTCGAAGTTTTTTTTTTTTAAAAAAATGTTAAAGAATATAAAAAATATTACAAACTTGTACTAATATTTTTTCATTATTTTATATTTTTTCGGTAGTTTGTAGTTTGTGCTACTAATATCTTAATCACTCAAATGAACAAAGAATGTTTGGAAATTGAATAAAGAAACAAAATTTTGTCTTTGGTAAACAAAACAGCACACAGAGTTCAGTTTTTGTCTTCTTCGAAGTTTCTTTTTTTTTTTTTTAAAAAATGTTAAAGAATATAAAAATATAAAAAATTAAAAATATTACAAACTTGTACTAATATTTTTTCATTATTTTATATTTTTTCGGTAGTTTGTAGTTTGTGCTACTAATATCTTAATCCCTCAAATGAACAAAGAATGTTTGGAAATTGAATAAAAAAAAAAAAAAAAAAAAGAAACAAAATTTTGTCTTTGGTAAACAAAACAGAACGCAGAGTTCACTTTTTGCCTTCTTCGAAGTTTCTTTTTTTAAAAAAAAAAAATGTTAAAGAATATAAAAAATATTACAAACTTGTACTAATAATTTTTCATTATTTTATATTTTTTTCGGTAGTTTGTGCTACTAATATCTTAAAAGGAGGGATATTCTAACTATCAAAATTTTTCACTACCAAATTACTACCTATCTAATCACCATTAGATTAACATTTTCTCTCTCTTCAAATTTTTTTTAACATTCTCTCTTTGATCCAATGGTGATGTAATAGGTAGTAAGTTAGTAGTAAATATTTTTGCTAGTTAGATTATCCCCACTCATATCTTAATCCCTCAAATGAACAAAGAATGTTTGGAGATTTAATAAAGAAACTGTTAAACGTCACTTCAACCCAAAACTTTAAGGTGTTGGGTGAGGTTAAATTAATTATTTAGCCCTTTGTGCTTGAAGTATGGATATGGCACAAGTCCATTATTGATCTGCCTTGTGCTGCATAAGCTCAATTTTTTAGTCTGCTTTATGTTTTTCTTAATTCCACCTGAAAGTGAAGGGTGATGAGGATCAAACTCACAACTTTGTGGTTACTAAAACTCTGATACCATGATAAACGTCACTTCAACCCAAAACCTTAAGGAATTAGGGTGTGCATGACAACCTTCCCAGAATCAATTTTTTTTAAAATTTCTGTTTCCGGGAACATAAATGGATAGAAAACTCGTTTGGTAAAATCAGTTTATTGTTTTGTTCCCGGGATGAACCGATTTATTTTTTGTGCTGGAGAACAGAAAAAAGAATCAAAAAATTTCTGCTTTTTTGATTCTGGGCACGGAATGAGAAACACTTATCTCTCTCAATTACTCTCCATTACTACCATCATCACCACCGCCACCACCATCCCGACATGACCACCGCTACCATCGTCGTACCACCACCACCACTTCCTTGTCACCACCACCGTCATTACCACCACCACCACCACCACCACTATTACCATCACCGTCACCACCGCTATCACTACCACCAGCACCATCATCATCGTAGCCATTGCCATCACCACCATCATGCTACCACAACTCTATCGCCATCGTCGCTGCCTCAACCACCACTGCCACCACCATCGCCACCATGTCATCTCCATCACCATCGTCGTAGACACTGTTGTCCTCACCACCACTACCATCGTCGCCATTGCCACCACCATTACCACCACCGCCGCCGCCACCACTATCATTATCATGCCACCGCCACCGCCACCACCACCATGCCACCACTACATCACCGCCACCTCCACCGCCGTGTCATCATCATTACCATCGTCGCAGACACTACCGTCACCACCACTACCGCCGCCACCATCAGCACCACTACTGCCACCACCATCGCCACCATTATCACCACCATCGCTGCAGCCACTGCTGTCACTACCACCATCTCTACGTCACCGCCACTATCACCATCATAACCACCACCACCATCACCACCACCATCATCGTAGCTACTACCGTCACCACCACCACCACACCACTACCACCACCATTACCACCGTTGTAAGAACCCGCATAATTAATTAAGGAAGTTAATTAATTAATTATGAGAAATTAGAAAATAATTCCATTATTGACCTCAATAATTATGAGAAGGCCTAAATAATTATGGTAAGTGATTAATAATGCTGAAAGTCGCTTTTCTGACGAAAAGTGCAGATACCGGTTCTGCTCCACGGTATAAGTACGTACCGATGAAGTATCCCGGAAAATTATAATAAGTGCATGAATATTCCTAGAATAATATATAGGACTGTGATTTCAAGTTTCAAGTTAAAATAATGAGAACAGGTGCAAGAACTGCTACTGACTATGTAAAAGCGCGTACCGAAAGGGTGCTGCAAAAAATAATATAAAAATATGATAAATCTTGGAAAAATGAGTAGGTTCAGAATCCCAAGTTTGAGATTAAAATGTTAAGCGTAGCTATTATTGTTAATATTGTGTGATTACACTTAAGTGAGCTATAAATACAACTTTTGGGCTCAAAACCCTAGGCTCTTTCTATTCCTACGTGAGTTGGAGGCTGACCAGATTTCACTCACTGTTCCATTTCCACTTCCCTTCACCATTCCTTTGCTTTCCCTCTCCATTGAAGCCTCTTGAGACCATCATTTCTCTTGAGTTCTTCATAAAGACTCTTTGTGTGAGTGTGTTTGAACCTTTGGAGAGTGAAAGGTTCCCTATTTCTAAGTGGTAGCTACTGTCTTAGGGTGAGTTGTGGGCTGAGTTGAGGGCTTCCATTGGTGAGAGTCATCTTCTTACAATTGAAGGCTCCAAGAAGCTAACTTGGTGATTAAAGGACCAAGCTTTGGTGTATTTTCGTATCTTGGAAAAGTCAGAACCTTGGTGTGTAGTTGGAGTCTTCTATTCTGCCTCATTTTCTGAGTTTTGAGCATTGGAGGTGAGCCATGATCACCTCTTTGTCTTTTTGATGTTTTTAACTTGTTTAATCTTTTAAAAAGAAAAACTTTATCCATTTGAGTAAAGGACTGAGTTTCTGAGTTCGTAAGATGTTATTGAATATCTGTTTATGGAGTCATTGGACTCCAAATCACGTTTGGACCCTTAAAAATAGGATTATGCAGATGACAGTTCGTATTTCTGCATTCTGATGGATAAGTATTCAAATACTTTTTGGGTAGTATTCGAATACTTGTCCTCGGGTAATCGAATACTCCTTGCTGGAGTATTGGGATACTTTTCTGGGAAGAAAAGTATTCGGATACCTTGAAGAAGTATTCAAATACTGAGTAGTATTTGAATAATTGGGTATTTGGTATTCGGATACTGTGGTATTCGGATACTGGGGGAAAAGTATCCGGATACTTTGTAGTATTCGAATACTTAAGTGAAAGTATTCGGATACTTTCTGGAGACAAGGAGTATTCGAATACTCATCGAGGAGTATCCGAATACCTCTTGCGGAAATAACATAAAATGACTTAAAATGACATGGAAAGCCTTAATCACTTAATGTAACCTTGGTAAATGGTTATTGATGAGTATTTACTGTATAAACATATTGTGATTGTGCTGTTTGTGGGCTTTGAACTAGTGTGGACTCTTGGTTTGGATAGTTACCTTGCAAGATAAGCTTTCGTGTCCTCGGTTTAGCCATTGTGTGGTTCCACCATACCCCATAGGGGAATGGCTTATATGCATGATGTGTTTACATGCTTTGATAATTGAAAATGTTGTTGAGCTTTATGTTCAATTGCTTATAATATGTATGTGTTGTTCCACTTAGACGGTAAGCCTGAGTATGTGGCGTCATACAATATGATGACACTGTGGGTGGGTGCAAGTGGTGTCTTGCACTAATGTGGGTAATAGAGGTATAGAAATCCTGCATTTCTCTGTCCAGTAGAATAGTATTGACACACATGACATGACTATCTCCTGCATTGCACTAGTTTTGGAACTTATATTGTTGAACTATTTTAGAACTTATATTGCACATGTAAGTGAGCTTAGGGTGGAAGATCCTTGAGGACCCCTTGCCTTCTGAGATTTCTGTTTAGAGATCTCACCCCACGTTTGGGGTGCTTATTTCAGGTTCAGGTAACCCAGGGGTTGAGACCTCTAGTGGCAGGTTGCCGGAGCTTAGCTGATATATCTGATTATGCTGTTTATGCTTGGATGCTGGATTTTGTCTGTTGCTTTTATGTCAATAGCTTCATTTTATAGATCATTATGATGTTCTTGTTGAGACTCTGTTGGGTTTGTTTCCTTATCTGGTGAGCATGGGGATTGTCCATGCCACATTGACTTGACTTTCTGATTTTTAGTTTTTAAGTTGTATTAATGTATCAGGATATTGTCTGAACTATGTGTTGTAGATCCGTGAGTTAGATACTCACTTATTATATCATGAGGTATTTCAGTTAGCTGTCTTTGCAATTTACATACAGGCGATGTTTTTATGAAAGTGATTTAATAATCAACTTGGTTAATGATAATGACGTCATAATTGAAAAGAAAAAGATTTTCCGCATTTTTAATTAAGTGTGGCTTAATACGATGACATGTTAACAAACCGGGTATACACGGGGTGTTACATTTTAAGGTATCAGAGCACTTTCTAGGGAAAAGCCTGTATGTGTTGCAATAACTTAGGGTGTTTTGTTGCGAGTATGTCTTATGTGTTTCCTCTGTTGGGTTTTACTATGATGATGCATATGTGACCACATTGTGTGGGCCTGATCAACTCATTCTTTTTGTAACTTGTGCAGAGTCATGGTAATGCCTAGGAGAAACCGCGAGACGAACGAGCATCAGTCGGATCCTGTCCTGACTGCATTGGCTGAGATGCAGGCGACTAGACTAGTCGGTCAGGAGTCCACTAGGTTGGCCAACTTGGCAATGATGGACGTTGTTCGAGAGGCGAACCGGAAGGCCACAGAAGATGTCCTTGAGGAAAGCAGACTGGCGAACATGACCATGATGAGGGTCATGTTGAAGGAGATGCGGGCTGGCCACAATGAGGGTCAGTTCCCACCGCCACCGCCACCACCTCCACCTCCACCTAGTCTTCAGGATGATAGCCAGAGTCATGTTGAGGGCACTGGTCAACTCACTGGGGTGATGGAACCATACGTGAAGCCTACGGAGGACCGTGATGTGATAGACCGTCGGCGTAATGCTTTCTGCAAGCATAAGCCACTTTCCTTTGATGGGTTTTATGATCCTATTGCTGCGGCGAGATGGCTTCGAGCACTGGAGAAGATCTTCCGGGTCATGTAGTGTACTGATCCGCAAATGCTGATGTTCTCCACGTACATGTTGGAGGGCGATGCACATGAGTGGTGGATGAACACCTCTCACGCTTTTGAGATGTAGGGTCATGTTATGACATGGCCATTCTTCGAGGATTGCTTTCTGGGTCGGTATTTCCCTTATGATGCGCGGGAGAGGAAGCGGGGGGAGTTCGACAGATTGGTGCAGGGCTCGTTGTCTGTTGACGAGTACCTGTCAAAGTTTAATGAGCTGGTAAAGTTTGCACACTTTCGGATGGCTATGCCTACTCCGACCTTTTTGGCTGCTAAGTTCCGTAGGGGACTTAACGAGGAGATAACTGATCGCCTTGCTGGAGCAGCTTCGAGAGATTTTGGGACACTGGTGCAGCAGTGTCGGGACATCAAGGATGTCTGTATCATGAGTAAGGCCAAAAGGGCCAAGGTTGCTGACACGAAGGGAACGGGTAGTTCCACTTCCTAGAAAGACAGGAAGTTTGCTGGAAGGAGCAAAGGGAAGTAGTTTGTGGCTAGGCAGGCGCTTGACCAGTTCAAGAGGACTTCATCGCAGTAGGGAGGTTTTACTACGCCTACTTCCACTCATAGGTGTTCGGGGTGCGAAAAGGAGCATGCAGGACGTCGTGCTACGGGGCAGCTGATCTGTTTTCACTGTGGCAAGGAGGGTCACTATTTCAGAGATTGTCCATCGTCGACGGTAAAAGTTGTTGTAGTTCAGGCAGTTCACTTCAGATGGTTCTCCTTCCACCTACAGCGGCACCTGCAGTGCCACTTGTTACTGGACGTGTGTATATGTTGGACCGTCAGCAGTCGGACCGAGCTCCGAACCTTGTCAGAGATATTGTTTCCATTGGTGGATCTTCTGTTGATGTATTGTTTGACTAAGGGGCTACACATTCATTCATTGCTACCCCGATTGCTGTGGGGCTTGAGTTGCCCATATCTGTGCTTTCTCCACCGTTGCGGGTGACCACTGCCACCGGGAAAAGTGTGATTCTACCACTGTTCATCGAGATGTCGTGTTTCAGTGGGATGGTCATGATTACTCGGTAGATCTAATTGGATTGTCGATGGCTAATTTGGAAATCATTTTGGGCATGGATTGGTTGTCCAGAAATTGTGTGATGATTGACTGTTGTGCCAAGCGAGTGGTGATGTCTCCGTGTGACTCCACAGCCAGTTCCTCACCTTACATTTCATTGCTGCAGGCTAGGAGAGCCTTGAGAGCAGGGGCATTTGGTTATGTCATGTTGGGAGGTTTGGTGAGTGGGACACAGGAGGATATCACTGGCATTCCTATGGTGAGGGAATTGCTCGAAGTGTTTCCTGAGGAGATTCCTGAGTTTTCGCCACAGAGGGAGATAGAGTTCTCCATTGATTTGTTTCCTGGTGTGCGGTCTATTTCATTAGCTCCATACCAGATGTCGCCACCAGAGTTGGCGGAGCTGAAGAAGCACATTGAGGATCTTTCAGCGAAAGATTTCATTCGACCGAGTGTGTCTCCTTGGGGAGCACCGGTCATCTTTGTGAAGAAGAAAGATGGGACGATGCGATTGTGCACCGATTACAGGCAGCTGAACAAGGTGACAATCAAGAACAAGTACCCCCTTCCACGAATTGATGATTTGCTGGATCAGCTCAGGGGTGCTTGTCTGTATTCGAAGACTGATCTCCGGTCCGGATACCATCAGATTCGGGTGAAGCCAGAGGATGTCCCTAAGACCGCGTTTCGTTCGAGATACGGTCACTTTGAGTATATGGTGATTCCTTTTGGAGTCACGAATGCACCCGCAGTGTTCATGGATTACATGAACAGGATTTTCCAGCCGTACCTGGATCAGTTTGTGATCGTCTTCATTGACGATATCTTGATTTACTCCAAGACGGAAGAGGAGCATGCTGAGCACTTGAGGATTGTGTTGCAAGTGCTGAAGGATAAAAAGCTTTACGCAAAGCCTTCGAAGTGTGACTTTTGGCTCAAGTCTGTGAAGTTTCATGGGCATGTGATTTATGCTGAGGGAGTTGCAGTGGACCCTAACAAGATTGAAGCTGTGTTAGATTGGGAGAGGCCCAAGACGGTTACTGAGGTGAGGAGTTTCTTGGGTTTGGCAGGTTACTATGGAGGTTCATTAAGGGATTCTCCACGATGGTTCTACCATTGACTCGCCTTACCCGGAAGGAGACTCCGTTTGTGTGGACTCACGAGTGTGAGGAATGCTTTCAGGAGTTGAAGGAGAGATTGACAACCGCTCATGTGTTGATCTTCCTGATCCTGATGAGCAGTTTGAGCTTTACTGTGATGCTTCTGGAAAGGGGCTGGGCTGTGTTTTGATGCAGACCGGTGGAGTTGTTGCTTATGCTTCGAGGCAGTTGAAGCCTCAGGAGGAGAACTACCCGACTCATGATTTGGAGTTGGCTGCGATTGTGTTAGCTTTCAAGATTTGGAGGTATTATATGTTTGGTATGCAGTTTGCTGTGTTCAGTGACCACAAGAGCTTGAAGCACTTGTTTGATCAGAAGGAGCTGAACATGAGGCAAAGAAGATGGATGGAGTTTCTGAAGGACTATGACTTTGAGTTGAAGTACCACCCTGGCAAAGCTAATGTGGTAGCTGATGCTTTGAGTCGAAAATCTGTGAGTCTATCCAGTTTGTCGATGGGTGACTTTGATGTTATTGAGAAGTTTCGAGATCTGTCAGTGACTTCCTTGTTTGGGGGTGCACTTCTCGAGATGGAGACTGTGAGAGTCAAGAATGAGCTTATGGAGAAGATCCAAGATGCGCAAATGCAAAGAAAGTGCCTGGACTACGTGAAGAACCAATGTCTTGGAATAAGGATGGACTTTTGTTGTTCCAGAAGAGGATTGTGGTTCCTCGAGGTCCTTTGACCGAAGAGGTTATGGCAGAGGCCCATAAGGGCCAGTTCACTATTCACCTTGGTGCTACAAAGATGTATCAAGACTTGAAGCGAAATTTCTAGTGGCCGGGCATGAAGAAGGACATAGTTGTGTATGTGTCCAAGTGTTTGATTTTTCAGAAGGTGAAGATAGAACACCAGAGATCGTCTGGTAAGCTTCAACCTCTAGAGATTCCGGAATGGAAATGGGAGAGCATTTCCATGGACTTCGTGGTGGTTTTGCCGAAGACTCAGGTTGGCTGCGACTCTATCTGGATCATTGTGGATAGACTGACGAAGTCTGCCCATTTTCTTCCAGTGAAGGTGAGCTTCACTACTGAGCAGTTGGCCAGACTGTATGTTCGCGAGATTGTGAGGCTTCACGGGGTGCCCGAGAGTATCATCAGTGATAGGGACCCGAAGTTCACATATTGGTTCTAGGAGGCGCTGCAGGGAGCTTTTGGTACTCAGTTGAGATTGAGTACAGCCTATCACCTCAGACTGACGGACAGACTGAGCGGACCATCCAGACCTTGAAGGACATGTTGAGGGCTTGCACTTTGGAGCAGGGTTCAGCATGGGATAGGTACCTGCCATTGGTGGAGTTTTCGTATAACAACAGTTTCCATGCTAGCCTTGGCATGGCACCCTACGAGGCATTGTATGGTAGGAGGTGTCGGACTCCTACCTGCTGGTCTGAGGTTGGAGATAAGGAGTTGTTTGGCTTGGACTTTGCCCAAGATACCACCCAGCAGATTCAGATGATCAGAGAGAAACTGAAGCAGGCGCAGAATCTCCAAAAGAGCTACTACGATGTCAAGCATCGTCCACTGGAGTTCAGTGAGGGTGAGCACGTGTTTGTGAGACTTTCACCTGTCACCGGTGTTGGTCGCACCCTCAGAGTGAGGAAGCTGAGCCCGCAATTTATTGGGCCCTACCAGATCCTTGGTAGAGTAGGACCAGTTGCCTACCGGCTTGCCTTGCCTCCGAACTTGGCCAACATCCACGACGTGTTTCACGTGTCTCAGCTTCGGAAGTACATAGCAGATCCCTCGCACGTGGTGCAACCGGATGATGTGGAAGTTCGGGAGAACTTGAAAACTCCCGTCGGACCACTCAAGATTCTTGATCGTGGGGAGAAAAAGCTGAGGAGCAAGATCATTCTGATGGACAAAGTGCAATGGACTGGAAAAACTCCTGAGGAGTGTTCTTGGGAGCGAAAGGACGAGCTTCTCCGGCAGTATCCCGACTTCCGAGATGGATATGTTTCTGATTTTGAGGGCAAAATTCTAAAAAGGTGGGGTGAATGTAAGAACCCGCACCATTAAGTAAGAAAGTTAATTAATTAATTATGAGAAATTAGGAAATAATTCCATAATTGACCCTAATAATTATGAGAAGGCCTAAATAATTATGGTAAGTGATTAATAATGCTGAAAGTCGCTTTTCTGACGAAAAGTGCAGATTCCGGTTCTGCTCTACAGTATAAGTACATACCGATGAAGTATCCCGGAAAATTATAATAAGTTCATGAATATTCCTAGAATAATATATAGGACTGTGATTTCAAGTTTCAAGTTAAAATAATGATAACTGGTGCCAGAACTGATACTGACTATGTAAAAGCGCGTACCGGAAAGGTGCTGTGAAAAATAATATAAAAATATGATAAATCTTGGAAAAATGAGTAGGTTCAGAATCCCAAGTTTGAGATTAAAATGCTAAGCGTAGGTATTATTGTTAATATTGTGTGATTACACTTAAGTGAGCTATAAATACAACTTTTAGGCTCAAAACCCTAGGCTCTTTCTATTCCTACGTGAGTTGGAGGCTGACCAGATTTCACTCACTGTTCCATTTCCACTTCCCTTCACCATTCCTTTGCTTTCCTTCTCCATTGAAGCCACTTGAGACCACCATTTCTCTTGAGTTCTTCATAAAAACTTTTTCTGTGAGTGTGTTTGAACCTTTGGAGAGTGAAAGGTTCCCCATTTCTGAGTGGTAGCTATTGTCTTAGGGTGAGTTGTGGGTTGAGTTGAGGGCTTTCATTGGTGAGAGTCATCTTCTTACCATTGAAGGCTCCAAGAAGCTAACTTGGTGATTAAAGGACCAAGCTTTGGTGTATTTTCGTATCTTGGAAAGTCAGAACCTTGGTGTGTAGTTGGAGTCTTCAATTCTGCCTCGTTTTCTGAGTTTTGAGCAGTGGAGGTGAGTCATGATCACCTCTTTGTCTTTTTGATGTTTTTAACTTGTTTAATCTTTTAAAAAGAGAAACTTTATCCATTTGAGTAAATGATTGAGTTTCTGAGTTCGTAACATGTTATTGAATATTTGTTTATGGAGTCATTGGACTCCAAATCACGTTTGGACCATGCAGATGACAGTTCGTATTTCTGCATTCTGATGGATAAGTATTCAAATACTTTTTGGGTAGTATTCGAATACTTGTCCTCGGGTAATCGAATACTCCTTGCTGGAGTATTGGGATACTTTTCTGGGAAGAAAAGTATTCGGATACCTTGAAGAAGTATTCAAATACTGAGTAGTATTCGAATAATTGGGTATTTGGTATTCGGATACTGTGGTATTCTGATACTGGGGGGAAAAGTATTCAGATACTTTGTGGTATTCGAATACTTAAGTGAAAATATTCGGATACTTTCTGGAGACAAGGAGTATTCGAATACTCATCGAGGAGTATCCGAATAACTCCTGCAAAAACAACATAAAATGACTTAAAATGAGATGGAAAGCCTTAATCACTTAATGTAACCTTGGTAAATGGTTATTGATGAGTATTTACTGTATAAACAGATTGTGATTGAGCTGCTTGTGGGCTTTGAACTAGTGTGTACTCTTGGCTTGGATAGTTAGCTTGCAAGGTAAGCTTTCGTGTCCCCAGTTTAGCCATTGTGTGGTTCCACCATACCCCATGGGGGAATGGTTTATATGCATGATGTGTTTACATGCTTTGATAATTGAAAATGTTGTTGAGCTTTATGTGCAATTGCTTATAATATGTATGTGTTGTTCCACTTAGACAGTAAGCCTGAGTATGTGGCGTCTTACAATAGGGTGACACTGTGGGTGGGTGCAAATGGCGTCTTGCACTAATGTGGGTAATAGACATATATAAAACCTGCATTTCTCTAGCCAGTAGAATAGTATTGACACACATGACATGATTATCAGCTGCATTGCACTGGTTTTTGAACTTATATTGTTGAACTGTTTTAGAACTTATATTGCACATGTAAATGAGCTTGGGGTGGAATATCCTTGAGGACCCTATGCCTTCTGAGATTTCTGTTTAGAGATCTCACCCCACGTTTGGGGCGCTTATTTCAAGTTCAGGTAACCCAGGGGTTGAGACCTCTAGCAGTAGGAGGACGGAGCTTAGCTGATATATCTGATTATGCTGTTTATGCTTGGATGCTGGATTTTGTCTGTTGCTTTTATGTCATTAGCTTCATTTTATAGATCATTATGATGTTCTTGTTGAGACTCTGTTGGGTTTGTTGCCTTATCTGGTGAGCATGGGGATTGTCCATGCCACATTGACTTGACTTTCTGATTTTTAGTTTTGAGTTATATTAATGTATCAGGATATTGTCTGAACTACGTGTTGTAGATCCGTGACTTAGATACTCACTTATTATATCATGAGGTATTTTAGTTAGCTGTCTTTGCAATTTACATACAGGCGATGTTTTTATGAAAGTGATTTAATAATCAACTTGGCTTATGATAATGATGTCATAATTGAAAAGAAAAAGATTTTCCGCATTTTTAATTAAGCGTGGCTTAATACGATGACATGTTAACAAACCGGGTATACACGGGGTCTTACAACCGTCACCGCCGCTGCAACCATGCCATCACCACTATTTCCACCACCACCACAACCATGACACCACCGCTACCGCCACCACCACCACAACGCCCTACAACCACCGCCGTCGCCGCCACCACCACCACAACGCCCTACAACCACCGCCGTCGCCGCCACCACCATCACCACCATATCATATGAAGATGAAAGTGATGATCCGAAAAAAAATTATGCTTAATAGGAATTATTTTTTATTCAATTATTTGTTGTGTTATCAAACGCAATTCTCATTCTCGGAATAAAAATAAAACATGTTATCAAACACATTTTTTTCAGAAATTGTTCCAAGGAATAGAAATAGAAAAAAAATTGTTTCTTTTCAGAAACAGTGCCAGAGAACATAATGGTTGACATGCAAATCCTAAATTAATTATTTTTGTATATCTCTCACAAAAACAAAATTTTGTCTTTGGTAAACAAAACAGCACTTGGAGTTCTTCTTTGCTTTGCTTTCTTCGAAGTTTCCTTATATGAATATTTTTTTTCGGTAATTAACCCCTCAAATGACTTCAGTGATGATATTTTTTAATGGGTCGTTCTTATGGTGTATCCCATTAAAGGCTCTATGTGAACTCTTTAAACATCTTAGAATAAGTGAATCTCTTCCTCTGATTGATGTATATTTACAATATGGTCCTTGGTAAAATTTGCTTTGGTTTCGATTAAATAAGACGAGTGGAGGAGAAGGTGTTTAGCTTTTTCAAACTGATAATTCTATCTCACTATTTGAACATAGAGCTAAACATCGTTTGATTGAGATTCAACTGTTTTAAACTAGGGTTCATTTGGATAAACTTTAAAGTAAAAAACATTTTATTCCTCGTTTATTTTAGAAGAATTTTTTTAAAAGTAAAAATTGTTTTGCATTTGACTATAATACATGAAAAATACTTTTAAATAAAATATTATATGGATATTAAAATAAAAAAAACATTTTAAGATTAAAATTACTAAAAAACTTATGTGAAAAAATATTATCAAACAAAATTTGGTGGTGATGGGAAAGGCCACACAATGGTATGGATATAAAAAGGGTGTGGTGGTGGATGTGATGAGGATGGTGGAATGAACGGGAAGCAAAAGTAAGATTTGTTATGATAGAGGTAGGGTAAAATTTAAATTTTGAAAATAAAAATGCCTTGATTTCTGATTTTTTTTTTTTAAATAGAAATTTGAGTTTCGAATTAATCAGGATTTTGACATTTTTTTGTGACTTTCATCTTCTTTTTTTTCAAAATTGAAATCTAGACACTCATTAATAGCAAGAAGGACATTTTCTTAAAAAAAACTTTTGGAGGGAAAAGTGTAACATCCCGTGTGCACCCGGTGTATTATCATATAAATGGTAATGACCCAGCTAAATAAATGTGGAAGCTCTAACTTTTTCTTTTCAGTTATGACGTCATTATTATTAAACAAGTTGATTACTTAATCTATTTTCAAAATAATGCCCTTATGTAAATTGCAATAAATAACTAACTGAATAACCTTATATATAGATGTGTATTTAGTCACGGAGCTACAACACGTAGACCGGACAATAATCTTGATACATTATACAATTCAAGTCTAAATAAACATAGTCAAAACAATATGGCATGAACAACCTCCATGCTCACCAAATAAGGCAACAAAGACAAACCAAGTCTCAACTCAGATAACATGATAATGAAAATAAAGCATAATCACTAATCAGGCATATCAGCAGTCAACAAGCATAATCAACTCAACTCCGGCCTCCTGCTGCCCGAAGTTTTAACCCCCGAGGTACCTGAACCTGAAAATGTGCCCCAACACGGGGTGAGATCTCTAAAAAGAAATATCAGTAAGACAAGGGGTCCTCAAGGATCTCTCCACCCCAAGCTCACTTACATGTGCAATATAAGTTCAAAAGCAGTATGACAATATAAGTTCCAAATCCGTGCAATGCAGCATATAATCATGTCATGTGTGTAAGCATCCTACTGGCCAGAGAATAAAAATGCAGGAATTACATACGTCTACAACCTACAGTACAAGGAACGCCGCTTGTACCTCACCCACAGATTCACCATCTTATATGTCTTCAAATACTCAGGCTTACCGTCTAGGTGGAACACCACATACATGTCATAAGGCACTTACACTTAACAGCTCAATAGCATTTCAATAATCATCATTTCATGAAAACACATCATGCATATAAACCACCCCTCTATGACGTATGGTGGAACCAACAATGGGCAAAACCAAGGACACGAAAGCTTACCTCGCAAGCTAACAATCCAAGCCAAAGTCCACACTGGCCCAAAGTCCACAAACAGAACACTCACGGTCTGTTTATAATAGAAACATCATCAATATTCATACTCTAAAGGTTCATTTCGTTATGACAACATTTCCTTTTTCATTTAGTGCCCTTTAGGCTTCTCCCAAAGCCATAAGTCCTTAATCTAAGTGATTTTGACTTAGTTCAATTATTACTGAGGTTCACATTAACCAATCATAGGTCCACAAACCCAATATACCATTTTGTATGAACAGAACAGTACCTAACTCGAAATTCTCAAAATATCCGGATATTTCACGGGGCCATATCCGGATATCAGATCCGGATATTCATATCCGGATATCTCTAACCCTATATACGGATGTCAATATCCGGATGTCAATATCCAGATATCATATCCGGATATTTCACAACAGAATGCAGTTCTGCATTTTCGCGAAGATATCCATCCAAGGTTCCATTTTTAAGGGTTCCAAACGTTCAATCATGCGCTTTTAAGTATATTATACCTTATCAACCTTTCAGTTATCAAGAGTTAACCTTTAACATAGAAAACTCATGGACAAGGTGAGGAATATACCCCAAAACTCAAAACAGAAGCAAATGGTGCTCTTGAAGCTCCCTATGCAGTTCCAATGCTCTGACTACACAAGGCCACAAAATGGTGATAAAAGCTTGGTCTTTTCTCTATCAAAATGGCTTCTTGGATCATCAAATGCCAAGAAAATGGCCTCCTCCACAAAACCCAAGAACACAGCCCCCAAACCCAACTCACAGCAACCAAAACACTCAGCAACAAGACTCTCTCACTCCCACAAGGCCAAGTACTAAGTGTTTACAAGATTTAGGGAGAAGAACCAATAAGAAAGGTGATCACTTTGTGGTTTTCCAAAGAGAGGGAGGCAATGCAATGTGAAGAGGCTAATAAGCAACCAAGAGTCTCACGTAGAATCAGAAATATGGCCTAGGGTTATGTGCCAATCGCTATTTACAGTCCGCTTAAGTTTAAACTCACTGTATTAACACTAATAGTTTCGCTAATCATTTTAATCTAAAACTTTGGATTCTGAACTTAGCCATTTTTCAAGGATTTATCATATTTTTATTACAAGCACTTTGCCAGTACGCGCTTTTACGTAGCCGGTATCAGTCCTGATGCCAGTTCTCATTAATTCGACTCCAAACTTGTTATACCAGTCCTATATATTATTCTAGGAATATTCACATACTTATTATAATTTTTTGGAATACCTCATCGGTACACTCTTATACCGTGAAGCATAACTGATATCTGCAGTTTTCGTCCAAAAAGCGACTTTTAGCATTATTAAGCCCTTACATTAATTATTAGAGTCTTCCCCTATTTATCCTACGTCAATTATGGAATTATTTCATAAGCTCATATTTAATTTAATTAAATTCCTAGATTAACGGTGTGGGTTCTTACAAAAAGTGTCCTTCCAAACGGGTTGTAAGACTTGGAGAAGTTGGTGTCTTGGAGGGTCTTGAGTTTTGTTGGTGTGCATCAAAGAAAGAGAAAAATATGACGAATCACTACTTCATTCATTATATATGTTAAATACAACAAAAGTCAATAATCATGCACAATAACTTCTTTCATTATCAACCAGGCTTAGTCAACAAAACTTTCATTTAACTCCCATTGATCCAACTTAGGGAAAAAAAAATTAAAATATTGCTATTTTAATAAATAATTATAAATAGATTATTGTTTTGAATGTAATTACGAATATGTTGCACTCATTCATGCCCAAATTGGGCAAGAAGATTCACGCCCAAAGAAAACGTGAATGCCACATCATTCACGCCTAAGTTAGGCGTGATTAGTCATTCCTAGGCCAGGCGTGAATGCCTTAGCCTATATATACCCCAAATTTTTCACTTTTCACTTTCACACCTTCTCTCTAAAATTGTTCTCTGACTTTTCTCTAGATTTCTAGTGGAGATTTTTGTGCAGTGAAGCCCTGACAGACAAGTAAGTCTTCATATCTGGTTTATTTATTTTTTAATTATAGCAGTATATATGTTATAATAGTGACTTAGGAATATGTTAGTGACCTAGGAATTTGTACTATTTTAGTGACCTAGGAATATGTTAGGGACTTAGGAATGTGTTAGTTATAATAACCCTAATTATATGACTTTTAAATTAGACGGTTAGGACGAGGACCTTAGGGTCATAAATAGAATGAGGATTAAATTCTAAGAACTTTGATATCCATATTGAGGATATTTTATGCAGATGAATTTTCATCTGTTAATTTTGACTGTTGACGCAGCAGCAGTCAGTAGAATAGCTCCAAGTTAATAAATTAGAGTTAGAGAGCTAATCTAATGATATAAACATCATGAATGAGGTTAGTATATGATTTGATGAAGTTTGATACCCATATTGGGGTATTTTGAAAAAGTCACTTCTGCAAGGGATTTTGTACTGCTGTAGAAGCAGCCGGTAGAATCCTGGAACGGGAAAAATGAGAAAATAGAAATATAGACCAATATATACCTAACAAGTCATAATTAGACAATTAATGTTAAAGTTAAGAAGATTATGAAATCTGGGTACAGTTAAGAACAACGTTAAAGACTACAGTGTAATTAAACAACTGTTAGTGGATCTGTGATCTACTAATCAAATTTCTAAGTTATGAACATGATAATTAGACAAAATTAATGTTAAGTACTTAAAGTTAGAGTCTTGGGTGTTTCCGGGTAAAAATTTGATAACGATTCAGATAAAAATTATACCGGGTTTCACTAAATGACAAGGTGCCACTTAAGTGACATGGCAACCCTAATTAGGGCACCATCCCTCCCTTCTCCCCATTCAGATCAACAGCCCAACTCCTCCCCTCTCTCTCTCTAAAATTTGAGTTTCAACTTTGCTCTCATTTCTCTCTCGGATTTCATATCCAAAACCTCTCTAAATCACAAAACCTCCTTCATCAAACTTGTTCCCCTCACTCTACTCTTCACAACCATACCATTTTCATGGTGTGAAGAAAATTTGTGTGGTCCAAAACTCCACGAACAGCCACAGTTTTGTGAAGTTTCAAGGTCATGGAGTTGTGTTCTTGAGTTCTCTTGAAGAACAACACATGTTTGCTTGGTTCCCTTGATTTTAGTGTAAGTTCTCTTAAATTTTTCTTGGAAAACCTCATCTTTCTCTCTTGAGTTCATGAGCTCTAACTCTTGAGCATATTGTTGAAGGTATGTTCTTGTTTAAAGGAGCATTCTTGGTGGTAAAAGTTGAAGCTTGGAGCTAAAGGTGTGAGCTTAAAGATGTGAGCATCACCTTGGGAAAAGATGACCCAAAAAGCTTTCCCTCCTCACTTTAGTTCCTTGATTTTGTGTTATGGATGGGGTGTATGTTGCTGAAATTTTTTTAAAAAGAAAAGGTTTTGATGATTGTTCTTGAGGGTGTGTGAGTTTTGAACCAAGAAATGGTTGTTTTGATGTGTAAAGGTGCAACCTTTGGATCTTTGTGTGGATTCCATGAAAAAGGATGAACTTGAACCCTAAAGGAGACACCTATGATTCGGCCATGTCATGGGATCTAGGGTTTGATGACTAAAAATTTTTATGAAGTGATTAAGTGTGGAAAAGTCCTAAGAGGAACTAAGAAAGATTAATTAAGTAGGTTATCTTTAAGTGAAACCTACTAATCTTGATTTAGGATGGCTAAAAACCCCAATAAATATAATTAATCAAATCTGCCCCTTTGATTTAATGTGGATTAGTTGTGTTAAAAATAACGAAATCATGGATTAGTGGATTAATTAAGTGTAGGTACTAATTAACTAATGAAAAACTAAGAAATAAGCTTAAAAATACTGATTTAAACACCTAAGAAATTCGACCATATGTGATTAATTTAGGGTCACAATGTTAAAATTAATATTAAGACCAAATTAGGACATTAATCTAGTGGTTAAGTGAGGTGGACTATGCATAATACACTAATTAAATATTAAACCCTAAAAACGAATTTAATTAGGGTTTAGGAGCACTAATCATGAAATTAGTGAACTTGATGTATCATGGCATAATGTGACAAAATGGGATTTCATAATGTGACCTAATAATAGAAAAATCCAAGAATTAAAGTGACTTAGAGTTGCTAACCATAGGTAATTAAGGTTTGATAATTAAACCCACTTAGGGTTAAATAATCAGTTTTTAGACTACCTTGGGGAGGGTATATCTCCCTCCAAAGAGGTCCTATAGGGATGTGTCTTATATCATTTTGAAGCTTGAGATGTTAGCTATGTGGTGTCAAAATTTGATACAATTTGAAGATGTATAGCATTCTGTAGGTTCGATTGAGTGGAGACTGCCCTGGGAGGCCATGTGCAGGGGCTGTACATGGCTGCAACTTCCATGAATTATTTCTCCCTAATTTCTTACTCAAATTAGGCTCATAATGTGTAGAATTTAAGACGAAGATGTCTAGTTATATGAATAAAAATTTGAGAGAAATTTGTTTAGTATAGTTTCCAAAATCACAGAAATGGTAAAGGATCTTTAGGGCTCTATTCGGAGTTGGGAGGCAGCTTTGCTTGTCCAACATCAAATGGTGATAACCGGAGCTAGAAAACTCCAAATAAGGCATGTGATACCTTGTTGGAAAGGTACTGGAGTCTAGATTAACATAATAAAAGATGAGAATTTTATAACAAGTGGGTTGCGCACAGTAACTAGAAAACAGAAGCATGTACAGTTATGGGAAAACCGTAAAAGTGATATTTAAGCTAAGTGGGCTTATAGGAACCCTTAGTAACTTATAATAAGTATATATATGTCTTGGATGAGTGAAAATAATCTAAGTTACCTTAGTGATCCTAGAGTGTGATTCTAAGATTATGCAAGGTGCTTAAATTACGTGGTTGATTGTGTAATAAGTGAACACTTCATATTACACTAAAATACGTAATTATGTAATAATCAGTCTAGACTTGTAATGGGCATATTATTGGCATGTAAGAATGAAATGTTGAATCATTAAGTGATTAAGTATTAATGATGTAAATGATTCCTGCTCTAGGTTTGCCTAGAGGATTTGGCACTTGAGGGTTTATTGGAGCATACATATTTTACTATTGGAGTTGGGCTTGTGATAAGCTCAGTGAGGTAAGCTCCTAGTTCTAGTTGGTCCTCTCTCTTGTGGCCCCACCATGATGGTGGGCATTATGGTTGTATTGTATGAAAGTATGTGATATAACGTATATGTGCATTCATTCACATTCATATAGATGTTATATGATTCTAGATGTTATGATGATGCACTGAATATATATGTTATGAAAATCCTGGCCAGTGTTTATGGTATGTAGGCTGCCTATGACTCGACTCTGGGAGCTTTCATACAGAGGTTGTGTTGACTATCTATGGCTTGACCCTGGAGTCACACATGTGTAACCGTCTATGGGTTTGACCCTGGAGTTACACAAGGATGATATGATGATGCTATGTTTATATTGTATGCATGTATTATATGCTATATATCTGACTTGTCATGCAAGAAGTGGACTCAGGGGATTAGAGGATCCTCTATGAACCTTGAGCTTACTGAGATGTGTTATCTCACCCCGTTTGGGGACATTATTTCAGGTACCCAAAGTAGTGGCGATGCTTCTAGGGGCAAGGCCCCCTGCCTTGGAGTAGTGGATGACGTTGCTGATTTATCTTTATTATGTTTAGACTCTATGATGGCATGTATATTTATTAACATGCTTAATTATCTTATTTTGAGATTATATGATGTATTTATTTAGGTTCATGATTGTATGATTCGAGCCATGGATTATTTACTGATGCTTAGATGTTTGGAAATTTATGTAGACTTGATGTATGTATTCAATTAATTGGGCAATGAGCCATATTGTTTGTATTGACACATTAAGGGGATTGCAGTCTGTGTGGGACTTGCAAGCTATCTGTTTAATTATTGTATCTATCAGGTCGTGTATGTGTGGGACCCATGTCCTCAGTTATCCGAAATACAGTTGTTATGTTTGTTAGTATATGGATGTCCTAGAGACAATCTTTTGATTAGATTAGGTTATATGTAGACCTTTTATATTGTCGCAAATAAAAGCACTATTTATCCTATTTCATATTTTGTCTCAATATTACTATTAATATTTATATGAGTAACTGGATAAACCCCTTGTAATAAAATAGGTATCTCTTGAGTATTTGTGATGAGATCACGATCATGAGGATTCAAGGATACTGCATGTTTATTCCTAATTTTATGTTCCTAGTCTAGAGACACTGAGAATGGGGATCAGTGATCTCGGGTAAGACTAGCACGACTTATCTACTTGTATTTGGATGCAAGGTAAATACCTCATAAGCTACAGATATGGAGATGTCTTAGCTAAAGACGTGGGTGGACCTATAAGGGTATAGCTCGCACTGAACAGACCCACAAAGAGACTCTATGAGGAACTCTCACAGAGAGTATCATTAGAGTAGTCTCTTTATATTTGGGTATGTCTTTCCTAAGACCAGAAGTTATTACCTAGACTGTGTTCTAGAAGGCATGCTTTGATTGTGCACCTCATCTGCTGAAACATGGAGACTCATAGGTATACACTGTTGGGCTTGTCCTGAAAGAACACAGGGCTAGGGTGATAAGCTGAAGGAATTCGTCAAATCTCTGTGAGAGATTAGGTTATCTGTAAACCGGAGAAATCGGGATGACATTTACAGGGACTCGGGAATCTATGCATAGTAAAAGAGATCATGAGATGATCTGCCTTTAGAGTCTGTAAATTGAAGATTCCCTATTTCGAATAAAGCTTACCCTAAACCGCAGGGGTTGATACGCTTCCTTACCCTAGGTTTTATGGGAAGGTAACTGAGACGAAAGGAAATATATACGGCAACCAAATATGTGTAATAGGATGATCAAGTCATTAATCTAACTAGTTCTGGGGCAACAAAGCATTGCTAGTGCTCTGTGTTGTCATTAGATGGGTTGTGGGCTTATTGGGCCCAAGCCCATTTATGTCAGTGGCTATGTTGGACCAAATGGGTCACACACTAACACCTAATTGTCTAGATGCTCTAGCATTAAAGGTATTGGGCCTAACAATTGTTATTAGCCCAAGAAGTAGTTTGGAACTCCACAGATAGGGTGGAGGGCGCATGGATCAAAGTAATGGGCTTGGATAGTCCAAGACATTACTAATTAATTTAATTAGTTAAATTAATTATCAAATGTTTAAATTTTGAATTTTGAATTTGAAATTTGAAATTTGAATTTTGAAATTTGAATTTTGAATTTGAATTTTGAAATTCGAATTTTGAATTTGAAATTTGAATTTTGAATTTTGAATTTTGAATTTTGAAATTTGAAATTTGAATTTGAATTTAGAATTTGAATTTGAATTTAAAATTTAAGTGTTTGAAAGTTTGAATTCAAATGTTTGAAATTCGAATTTGAATTGGCTATGAAAAGTTGTTTCATAACAAAAGGATAAGATGAGATCTTGTTGGAACATATCAGGAGGAGATCTTTTGGACATAATTCAAGGATAATGGGGCGCTGATTTTGGCTAGATTTGATCATCAAAATCAGCTCCAGAAGATACGGTATGTTGGAAGAATATTTGAGTGAGTTGATTTAAGTTTGAAATGCAACTAACTCAAATGTATCTGGTCACCTTTTAGGCTATATGGGGCGCACCATATAGCTGATTATATGATGATTCATGATCAGATTTCTGACTAGGTTTTGAACTTAGTCTCATGAGAATATTCTGGGATGTTGTTGGCAATTTTTGAAATGCAACAACTCCACTTATTCTCTCCCCATAGGGCGCCACTTTGATCAGATTTTTGGGAGAAAAATTTGATTTGTTTTTGAAACTTAAAAGGCTCCTCTTGTGTGCTTAATGTGTAGTTAGTTCCTCCTTAGGTTTTTGTGAAAAGCCAAGCCTTTCTCTACTCATCTATGCGCCCCTTGTGAGGTTTTCTCTTAGAACACTTCACTCTTCTAAACACTTTTACCTAGCCTCCTGCATCATACACTGAGCGCATAACAAGCCTTATTATGGTGATCAATCGGCAGTCTTACTGGAAGGAGTTCTTGTATCTAGACGCGGGTGGTGTAAATCAACGTTAGAGGGTCTGAACCCTTCAGACCTACCTTGATCATCTTGAGTTTTCACGAACAAGGTATGACATACGTCTTAATGTATGGTTTTTTATATGCATGTGTGTTCCGCTTGCGAAAAATTTTGTTTTTCCCTCATGCATGTTTCGGCCTTCAAGGCCAATTCTACTTTCAAGTGGTATCAGAGCCCGGTTACTTTACTATAAACGGGTGATGGTACCTTGTTTGTGAACCTGTTTCTCACGGCTAAAATTTCTTTAAAGAGTTAAAGATTCAATTTTTATGTATGGATTTTAATTTACAATACTTTAAACGGTTAAAGTTTTGTTTTTGTTTTTTTTTTTATGAACATCTTAATTTGATTGTTGTGTTCATATATCCATCCATATGTATTCATGGTTATCATTCTTTTCTTTATGAAAGTTTTAAAAGGAAACACCTTTTTGAAACGTGGAGTTCGACCATGAAAGGTGTTTTGAACACCTTGATTGTTTTCTTATTTTTCATGAATTGTTTCATGAGCAAAGCATGTAATAAAAATTTTCGAAAATTAATCTCATATACATTAGTATATGGTTCGGCCATCAAGTGTAGATGGCTACATGCATGGTTTAAATTTTATGTTCTTTGAGAAAGAGTCAATAAAATTTGAGTTATATTAATGGTTGTATATAATTCGGCCAATTGAGAAATCTAAGAAAATTTTAATTTTAATTTTTTGTTTTGATGTTTAATTGTTAAATATCAAGACATATGTGAAAAACGTATTATATGATAATATTTTGTACTTGTGAGTTGTCTAACATTTCAAGTGCAAAAGAGGAAGGGGATGGTCATGGTGCCCGAAGTTTAAATTTCGAATTTTAAAATTAATGTATAATTTTTGCTCTTTAAATTAGAGTTGTAATTTGATTTTTAAATTTTGTATTTTAAATTTTGTCCCTCCAAAATGTTTTGGAGTTTCTTTAATTGTAATTAGAGAATTTAGGCTAGTGGCGTATAGACGACATAAAGCCGTGGCTTGAGAAGCAAGATGGACAAAAGATCGAGCACCATGACTATCTCAAAATAAATTGTTTTATTTGCATGTATGTTTTGTACGACTAGCATGCATGAGATAGTGCATCACGATATGTATGCTTTATTGCTTATGACGTCTAGTATGCATGAATTGGACAAATCGCGTTTGTATGATTATTATGCATGTCCAATTCGACTAGTCTAAACCGATAGATGTATGACATAGGTTACGACTAGCATGATAATATATTAATGCGTTTGATGAGACCTAATAAAATCCCTAAATAAAAAGAACCCTTAAAAAGAATAAATTATTAAGCATATGATTACCTCCCACCACTAATATTACTCGAACCTCCTCTACATAGTGGTGCTCCACAACTCAGTTGGGACCCACTGTTTCGTTGAGTAAGAGTAGTATTAGAAGTGTTAGACACTTAGGGTGCTGGTTAATGCTTAACTGAGGCATAAGTTGCAGACCCAGCCGGGCTTATGGGCTTAGGGTAATAATGCTAGGTTGGTTGCATGAGATGCACCACTAAGTGACAAGGAGTTGTCAACCTAATGTTAAGAGAGGGTATGAGATACTGTTGATTAGGATCAACCCATTATTTAAATTAATCTTGCGGTCTCAGACGAGGGTTAAAATAAATAATCGCACTCTTCCTCTCACCAAGGTAAAATCTAAAATTAGATTAACCCTAAGTCAAATGGTAAGGGTCATTGACTTAGATAAAATAGTGGGAGGGGCAATTTATTTAAAGTCTTTAATAAATTGTAACACGACAATATATTAATTAATCTTTCTTTACATTTTTTTTTCAGTTTTTAGTATGACTAATCCACTGTCACTGCGCTCAATACTTGATACCAATAAACTGACCGGTTCAAACTTTATGGACTGGTATCGGAACCTGAGAATTGTTCTTAGGGCCGAAAAGATTGCCTACGTTCTTGATGGTGCATTACCCGTAGCTCCTAGGGAAGGGGAAGATGGGTTCGCGGAATATGATTTCGAGGCCCACAAACAACACATGGATGACAATACGATGGTAGTATGCATCATGTTGGCATCCATGTCGCCTGAACTGCAAAAGCAGCATGAGCATATGGATGCTCCCTCTATTGTCTTACATCTCAAGGAGTTGTATAACGTTAAAGGCAGGCATGAGAGGTATGAGGCCTCTAGAGAACTGTTCTCTTGCAGGATGTCTGAGAACATGTCTGTTAGCAGTCATGTTCTTAAGATAATCGGGCTGATTGAGAAGCTAGGAAATCTAGGCTTCTTGATGGATGCCGAACTGAGTAATGACTTAGTCCTGGCCTCACTTCCACCTTTCTTCAGTCAATTCATAATGAATTATAACATGCATGGGATGCTTGTGAGCTTGCCTAAATTGTTAAGTATGTTAACAACTGCTGAAGTGTCTATCAAGAAGGATAGGACACAAGCTCTTCTGATTGGTGGACCTAGCAAGGCCAAGGGTAAGGGTAAGGGTAAGGAGCCTGCTAAAGGTGACTCCCTTAAGCCCAAAGGAAAATCCAAGAAGAAGAAGGGCAACAAGAAGGGTAAGAAAGCATCCAAGGACAAAGGCGATGTTGAGTGCTTCCGTTGTGGCAAGAAAGGCCATTGGAAGAGGAATTGTCCAGACTACCTGAAGAGTGTGAATGACAAGAAGCATGGTGATGCTTCTGCCTCAGGTAATTTCATGATTGAGATAAATTATTCTTGTGCTAATCCGACTTCATGGGTATTGGATACCGGTTGTGGTTCTCATATCTGCAATATGTTGCAGGTGCTTAGGAGCCCAAGGAGATTGGAGAGAAACGAGGCAGATCTTCGCGTTGGCAATGGAGCAAGGGTTGCTGCTCATTCTGTTGGAGATGCCGACCTTATTTTGCCTACGAGCCTTTTATTGCATTTGAATAATTGTCTTTATGTTCCGAACATTTCTAGAAACATTATTTCTATTTCTTTTTGGACATTACAGGGAATCGAACCGCACACCTAATAATGGGTGATTATTTCCATTTCTTGTTTAGAACAAGATGGTTTTACTTTTAGTATTAAGAATGGTACATTTTCTATCATTTTGAATGATATTGTTTATGGTACTGCTTCATTAATAAATGGATTGTATGTTCTGGAAATGGGAACTGAAGTGCTCAATGTAGCTGTGAAACGACCTAGGATAGATAATCAATCTTATCTTTGGCATTGTAGACTAGGGCACATACACGAAACAAGATTGTCTAGGATGCATGCAGATGGATACCTAGATTCCATGGATTTGGAATCCTATGGACAATGTGAATCTTGTCTAGCTGGGAAAATGACTTGTCACAAGCCCAAAGGGGCTTGAGAGTCATAGGGCTAGTGAGTTATTAGAACTCATTCACACTGATGTTTGTGGGCCAATGTCTATAGAGGCTAGAGGAGGATACTCCTATTTCATTACCTTTACTGATGACAAATCAAGATTTGGGTACGTGTACTTAATGAGATATAAATATGAAGCCTTTGAAAAGTTCAAGGAGTTTAGGAATGAAGTAGAGAAACAGCGTGGCAAGATAATTAAGACATTACGATCAGATCGTGGTGGTGAATATCTGAGCCATGAGTTTCAGGATTATCTGAGAGAAAATGGAATTCTCTCGCAGTTTACTACACCTTACACACCACACCAAAATGGTGTCTCCGAAAAGAGAAACAGGACCTTGTTAGACATGGTCAGGTCTATGATGAGTGAGACTCAACTTCCAAAATCGTTTTGGGGATATGCCCTAGACACAGCGGCATACCTTCTAAATAGGGTACCGTCTAAATCTGTTCAGACCACACCATATGAGATATGGAATGGTAAGAGACCCAACCTGAGTTACCTCAGGGTATGAGGATCGCCAGCTTATGTCAAAGCGTTGGCATCAGACAAGCTTAGTGCTAAGAGTACTAAATGTCTATTTGTGGGGTATCCCAAAGGTACTAAGGGATACTACTTTTACTCCATGGATGAACACAAACTGTTTGTGTCAAAGAATGCTGAGTTCCTTGAGAAGGATTTGATCTCTCAAGGAGCCAGTGGGAGTAAGATTGATCTTGAAGAAGTTCAAGAACCACATGAACAGATTGAGGAACCCAAGTCTGCTCCGCAGGCGACGTTCTCCAATGGAGAAGTAAACACACAACTCCGTAGGTCAACGAGGGGCATCCATCCACCTGAGAGGTATGGGTTTGTGATTGAGAATCAGCAAACCGTCGAGGATGATGAACCAAGTAACTACGAAGAGGCAGTCAAGGATGTTGACTCTTCTAGATGGCTTGAAGCCATGGAATCTGAAATGGATTCGATGTATCAAAACAAGGTATGGACCTTGGTTCCTAAACCGCAAGGAATAGTTCCTATTGGTAACAAATGGGTCTTTTCAAAGACAAGGAGTTGACTATGATGAGACTTTCTCACCTGTTGCCATGATCAAATCTATTAGGATCATGCTTGCAATAGCGGCATATCACGACTATGAAATTTGGCAAATGGAAGTCAAGACCGCCTTCTTGAATGGGT
>NW_026898938.1:0-6662 GCF_033153095.1 Gastrolobium bilobum
ACTTATTTTTGATATAGTGAACAAAATATGTATGTTTGAATTTCTGTTCACACTAGAGGATTCTTTCCATTTTAATGTAAAAAAAACTTTTGAAAATTAGCTAAGGTGTCGCATTCAACTTAAATCTCAGCTTTCTGTTCATACTAGAGGATGTCTTGAAAACTTACTTCTTTTCCTTGCAGTGAACAAAATATGTATGTTTGAATTTCTGTTCACACTAGAGGATTCTTTCCATTTTAATGTAAAAAAAACTTTTGAAAATTAGCTGAGGTGTCGCATTTTACTTAAATCTCAGCTTTCTGTTCACGCTAGAGGATTCTTTCCGTTTAAATGTAAAAAAAACTTTTGAAAATTAGCTGAGGTGTCGCATTCTCCTTAAATCTCAGCTTTCTGTTCACGCTAGAGGATGTCTTGAAAACTTACTTCTTTTCCATGAAGTGAACAAAATATGTATGTTTGAATTTCTGTTCACACTAGAGGATTCTTTCCGTTTTAATGTAAAAAAAAAAACTTTTTAAAATTAGCTGAGGTGTCGCATTCTCCTTAAATCTCAGCTTTCTGTTCACACTAGATGATGTCTTGAAAACTTACTTCTTTTCCATGCAGTGAACAAAATATGTATGTTTGAATTTCTGTTCACACTAGAGGATTCTTTCCGTTTTAATGTAAAAAAAGCTTTTGAAAATTAGCTGAGGTGTCGCATTCTCCTTAAATCTCAGCTTTCTGTTCACACTAGAGGATGTCTTGAAAACTTACTTCTTTTCCATGCAGTGAACAAAATATGTATGTTTGAATTTCTGTTCACACTAGAGGATTCTTTCCGTTTTAATGTAAAAAAAACTTTTGAAAATTAGCTGAGGTGTCGCATTCTCCTTAAATCTCAGCTGTCTGTTCACACCAGAGGATGTCTTGAAAACTTACTTCTTTTCCATGCAGTGAACAAAATATGTATGTTTGAATTTCTGTTCACACTAGAGGATTCTTTCCATTTTAATGAAAAAAAACTTTTGAAAATTAGCTGAGGTGTCGCATTCTCCTTAAATCTCAGCTTTCTGTTCACACTAGAGGATGTCTTGAAAACTTACTTCTTTTCCATGCAGTGAACAAAATATGTATTTTTGAATTTCTGTTCACACTAGAGGATTCTTTTCGTTTTAATGTAAAAAAAACTTTTAAAAATTAGCTGAGGTGTCGCATTCTACTTAAAACTCAGCTTTCTGTTCACGCTAGGTGATTCTTTCCGTTTTAATGTAAAAAAAAACTTTTGAAAATTAGCTGAGGTGTCGCATTCTACTTAAATCTCAGCTTTCTGTTCACGCTAGAGGATGTCTTGAAAACTTACTTCTTTTCCATGAAGTGAACAAAATTTGTATGTTTGAATTTCTGTTCACACTAGAGGATTCTTTCCGTTTTAATGTAAAAAAAACTTTTGAAAATTAGCTGAGGTGTCGCATTCTCCTTAAATCTCAACTTTCTGTTCACACTAGAAAATGTCTTGAAAACTTACTTCTTTTCCATGTAGTGAACATCATATGTATGTTTGAATTTCTGTTCACACTAGAGGATTCTTTCCATTTTAATGTAAAAAAAACTTTTGAAAATTAGCTGAGGTGTCGCATTTTACTTAAATCTCAGCTTTCTGTTCACGCTAGAGGATTCTTTCCGTTTTAATGTAAAAAAAACTTTTGAAAATTAGCTGAGGTGTCGCATTCTCCTTAAATCTCAGCTTTCTGTTCACACTAGAGGATGTCTTGAAAACTTACTTCTTTTCCATGCAGTGAACAAAATATGTATGTTTGAATTTCTGTTCACACTAGAGGATTCTTTCCGTTTTAATGTAAAAAAAACTTTTGAAAATTAGCTGAGGTGTCGCATTCTCCTTAAATCTCAGCTTTCTGTTCACACCAGAGGATGTCTTGAAAACTTACTTCTTTTCCATGCAGTGAACAAAATATGTATGTTTGAATTTCTGTTCACACTAGAGGATTCTTTCCATTTTAATGAAAAAAACTTTTGAAAATTAGCTGAGGTGTCGCATTCTCCTTAAATCTCAGCTTTCTGTTCACACTAGAGGATGTCTTGAAAACTTACTTCTTTTCCATGCAATGAACAAAATATGTATGTTTGAATTTCTGTTCACACTAGAGGATTCTTTTCGTTTTAATGTAAAAAAAACTTTTGAAAATTAGCTGAGGTGTCGCATTCTACTTAAATCTCAGCTTTCTGTTCACGCTAGAGGATTCTTTCCGTTTTAATGTAAAAAAAAACTTTTGAAAATTAGCTGAGGTGTCGCATTCTCCTTAAATCTCAGCTTTCTGTTCACACCAGAGGATGTCTTGAAAACTTACTTCTTTTCCATGCAGTGAACAAAATATGTATGTTTGAATTTCTGTTCACACTAGAGGATTCTTTCCATTTTAATGAAAAAAAACTTTTGAAAATTAGCTGAGGTGTCGCATTCTCCTTAAATCTCAGCTTTCTGTTCACACCAGAGGATGTCTTGAAAACTTACTTCTTTTCCATGAAGTGAACAAAATATGTATGTTTGAATTTCTGTTCACACTAGAGGATTCTTTCCGTTTTAATGTAAAAAAAACTTTTGAAAATTAGCTGAGGTGTCGCATTCTCCTTAAATCTCAACTTTCTGTTCACACTAGAGGATGTCTTGAAAACTTACTTCTTTTCCATGTAGTGAACATCATATGTATGTTTGAATTTCTGTTCACACTAGAGGATTCTTTCCATTTTAATGTAAAAAAAACTTTTGAAAATTAGCTGAGGTGTCGCATTTTACTTAAATCTCAGCTTTCTGTTCACGCCAGAGGATTCTTTCCGTTTTAATGTAAAAAAAACTTTTGAAAATTAGCTGAGGTGTCGCATTCTCCTTAAATCTCAGCTTTCTGTTCACACTAGAGGATGTCTTGAAAACTTACTTCTTTTCCATGCAGTGAACAAAATATGTATGTTTGAATTTCTGTTCACACTAGAGGATTCTTTCCGTTTTAATGTAAAAAAAACTTTTGAAAATTAGCTGAGGTGTCGCATTCTCCTTAAATCTCAGCTTTCTGTTCACACCAGAGGTTGTCTTGAAAACTTACTTCTTTTCCATGCAGTGAACAAAATATGTATGTTTGAATTTCTGTTCACACTAGAGGATTCTTTCCATTTTAATGAAAAAAAACTTCTGAAAATTAGCTGAGGTGTCGCATTCTCCTTAAATCTCAGCTTTCTGTTCACACTAGAGGATGTCTTGAAAACTTACTTCTTTTCCATGCAGTGAACAAAATATGTATGTTTGAATTTCTGTTCACACTAGAGGATTCTTTTCGTTTTAATGTAAAAAAAACTTTTGAAAATTAGCTGAGGTGTCGCATTCTACTTAAATCTCAGCTTTCTGTTCACGCTAGAGGATTCTTTCCGTTTTAATGTAAAAAAAAACTTTTGAAAATTAGCTGAGGTGTCGCATTCTCCTTAAATCTCAGCTTTCTGTTCACACCAGAGGATGTCTTGAAAACTTACTTCTTTTCCATGCAGTGAACAAAATATGTATGTTTGAATTTCTGTTCACACTAGAGGATTCTTTCCATTTTAATGAAAAAAAACTTTTGAAAATTAGCTGAGGTGTCGCATTCTCCTTAAATCTCAGCTTTCTGTTCACACCAGAGGATGTCTTGAAAACTTACTTCTTTTCCATGAAGTGAACAAAATATGTATGTTTGAATTTCTGTTCACACTAGAGGATTCTTTCCGTTTTAATGTAAAAAAAACTTTTGAAAATTAGCTGAGGTGTCGCATTCTCCTTAAATCTCAACTTTCTGTTCACACTAGAGGATGTCTTGAAAACTTACTTCTTTTCCATGTAGTGAACATCATATGTATGTTTGAATTTCTGTTCACACTAGAGGATTCTTTCCATTTTAATGTAAAAAAAACTTTTGAAAATTAGCTGAGGTGTCGCATTTTACTTAAATCTCAGCTTTCTGTTCACGCCAGAGGATTCTTTCCGTTTTAATGTAAAAAAAACTTTTGAAAATTAGCTGAGGTGTCGCATTCTCCTTAAATCTCAGCTTTCTGTTCACACTAGAGGATGTCTTGAAAACTTACTTCTTTTCCATGCAGTGAACAAAATATGTATGTTTGAATTTCTGTTCACACTAGAGGATTCTTTCCGTTTTAATGTAAAAAAAACTTTTGAAAATTAGCTGAGGTGTCGCATTCTCCTTAAATCTCAGCTTTCTGTTCACACCAGAGGTTGTCTTGAAAACTTACTTCTTTTCCATGCAGTGAACAAAATATGTATGTTTGAATTTCTGTTCACACTAGAGGATTCTTTCCATTTTAATGAAAAAAAACTTCTGAAAATTAGCTGAGGTGTCGCATTCTCCTTAAATCTCAGCTTTCTGTTCACACTAGAGGATGTCTTGAAAACTTACTTCTTTTCCATGCAGTGAACAAAATATGTATGTTTGAATTTCTGTTCACACTAGAGGATTCTTTTCGTTTTAATGTAAAAAAAACTTTTGAAAATTAGCTGAGGTGTCGCATTCTACTTAAATCTCAGCTTTCTGTTCACGCTAGAGGATTCTTTCCGTTTTAATGTAAAAAAAAACTTTTGAAAATTAGCTGAGGTG
The DNA here is from genome assembly GCF_033153095.1 of Gastrolobium bilobum. NCBI lineage: Eukaryota > Viridiplantae > Streptophyta > Magnoliopsida > Fabales > Fabaceae > Gastrolobium > Gastrolobium bilobum. The sequence continues at coordinate 4,632 of NW_026898938.1, forward strand.
TCGCATTCTCCTTAAATCTCAGCTTTCTGTTCACACCAGAGGATGTCTTGAAAACTTACTTCTTTTCCATGCAGTGAACAAAATATGTATGTTTGAATTTCTGTTCACACTAGAGGATTCTTTCCATTTTAATGAAAAAAAACTTTTGAAAATTAGCTGAGGTGTCGCACTCTCCTTAAATCTCAGCTTTCTGTTCACACCAGAGGATGTCTTGAAAACTTACTTCTTTTCCATGCAGTGAACAAAATATGTATGTTTGAATTTATGTTCACACTAGAGGATTCTTTCCATTTTAATGAAAAAAAACTTTTGAAAATTAGCTGAGGTGTCGCATTCTCCTTAAATCTCAGCTTTCTGTTCACACCAGAGGATGTCTTGAAAACTTACTTCTTTTCCATGCAGTGAACAAAATATGTATGTTTGAATTTCTGTTCACACTAGAGGATTCTTTCCATTTTAATGAAAAAAAACTTTTGAAAATTAGCTGAGGTGTCGCATTCTCCTTAAATCTCAGCTTTCTGTTCACACTAGAGGATGTCTTGAAAACTTACTTCTTTTCCATGCAGTGAACAAAATATGTATGTTTGAATTTCTGTTCACACTAGAGGATTCTTTCCGTTTTAATGTAAAAAAAGCTTTTGAAAATTAGCTGAGGTGTCGCATTCTCCTTAAATCTCAGCTTTCTGTTCACACTAGAGGATGTCTTGAAAACTTACTTCTTTTCCATGCAGTGAACAAAATATGTATGTTTGAATTTCTGTTCACACTAGAGGATTCTTTCCATTTTAATGAAAAAAAACTTTTGAAAATTAGCTGAGGTGTCGCATTCTCCTTAAATCTCAGCTTTCTGTTCACACTAGAGGATGTCTTGAAAACTTACTTCTTTTCCATGCAGTGAACAAAATATGTATGTTTGAATTTCTGTTCACACTAGAGGATTCTTTTCGTTTTAATGTAAAAAAAACTTTTGAAAATTAGCTGAGGTGTCGCATTCTACTTAAATCTCAGCTTTCTGTTCACGCTAGAGGATTCTTTCCGTTTTAATGTAAAAAAAACTTTTGAAAATTAGCTGAGGTGTCGCATTCTCCTTAAATCTCAGCTTTCTGTTCACACCAGAGGATGTCTTGAAAACTTACTTCTTTTCCATGCAGTGAACAAAATATGTATGTTTGAATTTCTGTTCACACTAGAGGATTCTTTCCATTTTAATGAAAAAAAACTTTTGAAAATTAGCTGAGGTGTCGCATTCTCCTTAAATCTCAGCTTTCTGTTCACACCAGAGGATGTCTTGAAAACTTACTTCTTTTCCATGCAGTGAACAAAATATGTATGTTTGAATTTCTGTTCACACTAGAGGATTCTTTCCATTTTAATGAAAAAAAACTTTTGAAAATTAGCTGAGGTGTCGCATTCTCCTTAAATCTCAGCTTTCTGTTCACACCAGAGGATGTCTTGAAAACTTACTTCTTTTCCATGCAGTGAACAAAATATGTATGTGTTCACACGAGAGGATTCTATCCATTTTAATGAAAAAAAACTTTTGAAAATTAGCTGAGGTGTCGCATTCTTTCTCAGCTTTCTGTTCACACTAGAGGATGTCTTGAAAACTTACTTCTTTTCCATGCAGTGAACAAAATATGTATGTTTGAATTTCTGTTCACACTAGAGGATTCTTTCCGTTTTAATGTAAAAAAAGCTTTTGAAAATTAGCTGAGGTGTCGCATTCTCCTTAAATCTCAGCTTTCTGTTCACACTAGAGGATGTCTTGAAAACTTACTTCTTTTCCATGCAGTGAACAAAATATGTATGTTTGAATTTCTGTTCACACTAGAGGATTCTTTCTGTTTTAATGTAAAAAAAACTTTTGAAAATTAGCTGAGGTGTCGCATTCTCCTTAAATCTCAGCTTTCTGTTCACACCAGAGGATGTCTTGAAAACTTACTTCTTTTCCATGCAGTGAACAAAATATGTATGTTTGAATTTTTGTTCACACTAGAGGATTCTTTCCATTTTAATGAAAAAAAACTTTTG
>NW_026898939.1:0-67262 GCF_033153095.1 Gastrolobium bilobum
CACCACTTCATGTCGACCCAGTCAGTAGTGGTAAGTTATTAAATTTGAACATTTGCTTTAGACAATTTATTATTTGTGGTGGTATTCATTCAGACAAATGAGAGTTGATCTTTAGATGCAGGGTCTGAGGAGCCATTCTGGAATGAAAGCCAACATTATTCATTCATTAACTGGGCGCACCCTAATGACGAGTTGGAGATCCTATATGGCGATGATGACTTGCACGGAGGTTGGAAGTTAGGAGATCCGTTATTTGTGCAACAAGAATTTGGGTCCAAACCAGAATTGCAACATGCTGTGAAGATACATTGTATGAAGGGGCGCAGGACAGCCATAGTTGAAAAAAGCGACGAGTCAAGATTTGTTATGAAGTGTAAAAACCATGCTGACGGTTGTCCCTGGTATATGAGGGCAATTAAGCCGAAGAAGGGAGCTAATTGGGTGGTCCGTAAATGGGGTCAAGGTCACACATGCCTAAATCAAGGCCTAGCACAGGATCATAGACAGTTGGATTCAAATGTCATTTGTGCGGCTATAATGAGTATGTATTCTACTGTGTATTTAATGATTCAGATTAATTGAGAATATGGTAAAGTTATTTTTTTTTCCAGATATGTTAAAGGAAGATCCATCCACAAGACCAGCTCTGATACAGGAGAGGATACAGGGAACATATGGATACAACATAACGTACAGGAAGGCCTGGAAGGCAAAAATGAAGGCCATCGTTAAGTTGTTTGGTGACTGGGAGAAATCGTACGCATTCTTGCCAAATTGGCTGAAGTATATGACGGAGGTGAATGTGGGTTCTGTGTTCAAACTTGATACAAATCAATGTTTTGATGAACGTCGGGTTTATACAGACAGGGCCGTATTTCAAAGGGTTTTTTGGACATTTCACCAATGCATTGAAGCATTCAAACACTGCAAGCCTATAATTCAAATTGACGGCACTCATCTGTATGGGAAGTACAGAGGTACTCTATTCATTGCAACATCTCAGGATGGAGATGGATTTCTGCTCCCTATTGCCTTTGCTGTTGTTCCTCCAGGTGAGTAAATAATTTTGCTTTGGGGTATGTGAAAGCATGTGACCCTTCTTTGCCACTTCATACTGTAAATAATTTCTGAGCTCATCCCTATTGACTTTGTTGTTGTTCCTCCAGGTGAGAGGTTGGATGATTGGTCCTGGTTTCTTAGCCTTTTACGTTTTCATGTCACACATAGGTATGGTATTTGTCTAATATCCGGTCGTCATCGAAGCATCATAAGGGCGGTGAAAGATCACGGAGGGTGGCAGCCTCCATATGCTTATCATGTATTTTGTCTACGTCACATCGGAAGCAACTTCAATACCCGTTTTAGGAATGTGGAATTGAAGAAAACGTTGATGAAATTAGGTAATGTACGGTATAATTACTCACATTTTCAACCATTTGAAGAAAACGTTGATGAAATTCACTAACCAATGCATATGTCATGATTTTTTGCAGGGTACACATGTTCAAAGATAAATTTCGACATTAGGTACAAGGAATTTATCGAGAACAATCCTGAAGTTGCTTCATGGTTGGATGCGATTCCGAAAGAGCAATGGTGCAGGTCGTATGATGAGACAGGACGTAGGTTTGGTCATATGACAACTAACCTATCTGAGTGTGTGAATAAGGTGCTTCGTGGAGCACGAAATCTGCCTATAACTGCATTGGTCAAGATGACATTCAGTAGACTCGTTGAGTATTTCGTCAAGAGACGTGAACGGATTGAAAAAGATATCTCACAAGGTTGGATAATTTCAAAGAAGGTTGAAGCAGCTTTGCAAAAAAATGATGAATTGGCTGGCACTTATCGTGTGAGGATATATGATAGTGAGCTGTTATTGTTTGAGGTTGAGAATGCCTACAATCAATCTACACACGAGGTCGGTGACATCATGAGAGTGGACTTAATCAATCGTACATGTCAGTGTGGTAGGTTTACAGCAAGGAGGTATCCCTGCAGTCATGTATTAGCAGTTTGCAAGGTAGCCAAGCTAAACCATTATGATTATGTGGATCATGTTTTCAAAATTCCAACCATTGCTAAAGTATATGCTGCACACTGGTTTCCTATTGGCAATGAATTGTTGATTCCATCCGTTGTTGGGCCTACTGTAATTCCGGATGCTCAGTTGGTACGTGCAAAAGGAAGACCAAAGTCTTCAAGGATTCAGAATGAGATGGATTGGGTTGAGTCTCAACCCTCTAGCAGTCAGAGCAGATGTAAGCATTGCAAGCAAGTTGGACATAACATTCGTACATGTCCATTGAGACTAAGACAAGCATGATTACGTATTATTTTTGTGTAGTACTTTGTTTTGTAATGACAATCACTTTACGTATTGTTTTGTTTCCTTGTACCCTAAACTTTATCTTGTATTAGTTATGTATTGTGTTGTTGAAATGTATTGTTGAACTGTATTCTTGTGTTGTTGAAATGTATTGTTGAAATGTATCCGTTAAGTTTAGCGAGTCACTCGTTCCGTATTGTGCAATCCGAATGTCTACCATACCCATTTACCCCTTTCCCGAGTCAGTTAAGGTTATTGTATTACACATCAATTACCAAGATGCAAACAAAATGGATTGAACAGCACCTGCTGCTGCATCTGCAACTGGTCTACCCGGGTAACTCGTAATGATATACCCGAGTACATCCTACCCGGGTAGACCAGTTCGTGGTACCCGGGTAGACCAGTTGCAGATGCTGTTGCAGATGCTGTTTTGCCAATTTTTTTTGCATTTTGGTAATTGTTGTGCAATACCTACATACGGTATGACTTGGGGGTGGATTGATTTCGTAGAAATAGGATGCAGTAATCAAGATGTGCGCCAATGAAAGTTGAACATGAATATTAAAGTACTTTGGGTTGAATTGATTTCCAAATTAATTATGACAATATTAATGCAAGGTCCCATACTAATGCATAGAACCAACAAGTCTGAACGTGCGCAAAACGAAAATTTCATTCATTCAAATTTTGAACATCCAGTACAAAAACATCCATGCAATGTAGGTAAAGTTCCTAAATGTACCAAAATGACTACATTACATCAAACTAAATCAATGATATGAAACCCTATGGACACACTAATCCGATGGCGTGTCTTCCCCATTCTCTTCATCCGATTGTGTGTCATCCCCATTGTCATCGTCCTCCTCCTCCTCCTCATGAGTATGGGCACCCTCGCCAATTAAACCCTCCAAGCGTGAAACCCTTGTGTCCAACCGTGCAACCCTTGTGTCCATCTGGTTTCGCCACTTGCTCGTGCTCTGTCTATATCCTCTAAAGTCAGTAGTCAGATCATATATGGATGTCATGACATGATCAAGTGTCCATCCACCCTCAGGAGGAGCTGGTGGTCGCCGACTGCGGGTGGGACGTGTCGGTCTGACATCAACCTCAGCAACGCCATCATCATCGTCATCATCATCAAGGCCTACATCATAAACCATGAAAAACACATCTTATAAATACCACATTAAAAATTAAACAACACAAAATTGCATAAACTCATAAAGACCAACACATCACCTGCAGGTGCATCCTCCATCTCAGCATCGTGGTGGAATGGGATCTCAGGTGGTTCTGGTGCCTTCTTCCACGTCCAGATACCCGCTCTGTTCGGTAGGATCCCACACTGCTTCAGGAGCCTCTCACCAAATATAACATTCCAGCCTCTGGCGGTCTTCAAGGTCTCTGTTGCCATAGGCACTCCAAATCTATGCAGAATCTTCTGCACCAGAAATGCAAAAGGCAATTCAGCCTTCTTTGACTTGGCTGCCTTCCACATCAGTATGTATATGTAATGCCTCCAGTTCACCTGCTGACTGTGAAGGAGGGCCCACAGGATGACAAAGTCCCCTTCCAGCACCTTTGAGTGATTATGCGGGCGCTGGAAAATAATATGTGTCACCACATAATGAAGAATGCGAGCAGAAACTGACAAGTTGCTAACAGGATAATGAGCAAAATGACCGGGCTCAGCGTCTGCCCTCCTAGTCTCTGTAACAATGGTCTCCCGGTTATAATCACCAAATATATGATGGCTGTCTCCATCATATAGTGCTGCTCCTGTGACACCATCAAAATCGAACCCCAGTAGCTCCGTCCAGATAGGAGCAGTCATGATGATATCAATCCCGCAGACACGGGAAGTCAGCTCGCCTTGCGAGTAGCCAAGGTTCTGGTAGAAGGCTCTTACCATAACCTCCGAGTATGGGCACCGCATCTCCGCCAGGTGAAGTAAATGTGTCTGCTCAAGAAGCGGCACAATGTCAAAATGCTCTAGGTTGAAGAATGCCGAATCCAGTGATTTCGGTTCGCAGATCTTCCGGGTCATGAAAAACTTCACGAACTTCTCGTGTGAAGGTATGTCATCCTCAAACAAATATCCGAACGTCAAGTCCGGAGCCTGACTCAAAGCAGCCTGGGGCTGAGAGGATGACGACCCATCGTGACGACTCTTGGTTCTTCTCTCGGAATGGGTCACTGGCAGCTTTGAAACGCGTCGAGAGGTCATTGTGTCACACTATTAAACTGAAAAAATAACCAAAATCATAAATTAGATACATGTTAGGGTTAGGGTTAGGGTTAGGGTTAGATTCAGGGTTAGGGTTAGGGTTAGGGTAAGCGTATGACATACAAATTGATAAAATAATTCGGACAGAATCAAATGATATAAACGAAAATACAATGAATCAGAATATAAATCATAACATAATTGAAAAAACTGAAAAAAAATGCACCTTTGATCGATTTCAATCGGTAGAAGGCATTGAAGCAGCAAGGTCCGCGAATGATGATCACAAACAAGACGAATTGGTGCAAGATTATGCCTGAAATCGCTCAAGAAGACACTCCTCCAGCAGCTCTACTCGGGTACCCCTTTTGTGGGTTTTCGAAATGGGGCTGCTGGGGTATTTTAAAACCCTACCGTCGATGTTTACCCGGGTACACTGTTCCTTACCCGGGTAAATAATTCAACTATTTTCCCAGATTCAAGAACTCTACCCGGGTAGATAAAAAGTTTCAAAATTTACCCGGGTAGGTAATGGTGTACCCGGGTAGGCTTCGTGGTCAACGGTCAAACAGGGGCAGATTGGTGTTATGTTTGTTGGGGAGGGTAAATTTTCGAAATAGTTTTGAATGAAGGGCAATTTGGTAATTAGTTATTAATTAAGGAGCATAAGGGTCAAAAAGCCGCGTTGAGATACGTGCGAAACTTTATTTGTATAGATTTTTAGAAAGCTTTTCACAACATCTTGATTCCTTGGCTAATTACGACCTTTATCCAAACAACTTTAATTGTGGAGACTTTTATAACTTATCCAAACAATGGGATAAACACCGCGCAAGGGTACTTTGGATTCATAAGCCACGTACTAGCATCGCGCGATGATACTTGGGATTCAAAAGTCATGTTCTGGCATCGCGCCTTGATACTTTGGATGGGTATTATCATTACGGGATGACTAATATCTTTGCGAGATGAATGAAAATTCAATAACTATTGGAAAATAAAGAGCTCAAGGCAGATAGCATGTACCTTTTTTGGTGTAGGAGTTGAAGTTTATCTCTTCCCACACGGCCCAATGATCGGAACAGATCTTTACATCTGGACTGATTATGTGATCTTCTTCTACTCAACCTGGATCCGTCTTGGATCAGAGCATCTTGCAGTTGGGCCGCTATATCCCATGGGTCTTCAATACAACGCGATGGGGGTGTACCTGCAAGACACTCCGACGCTCAAGTCAGATATGGTTCAAGTAGGTTTAATTATGTAGAAGAAGATATATACCTTAGTGTTAATAGGTATGTATTTATAGTGGAGAGATGTGCAGCTTGGAAGATGCCTTTCTTCACGGTGAAGGCAAAGGTTCCTCCTTATTGGTTCTTGTGGGAGGCTTGTCTTGGTGCCAAAGTAATAGAGCTGCCATGTTTAATGTTGAGGAGCTTGATGAAATAAGGCCATTAATATTGTGCAGCTTGATGGCTGTCATGAGCTTGCTGTTTATAGATGAGATAACAACATGTATTTATTATGGTGGAGCTTACTGTCATGGAGTCTTCAATATTATGCAGCTTGCAACCTTCTTGGACTAAGACTTTGCTCCATTGTAAAGATTTTTAATTTGAGCCTTGTATTTTTATAATAATTATCCAGATCACACATAAAATGAATTATCAGAAAAATCATTTTTCCAAATATTTTTTTTAAAATATGATATCAAACATAATTTTCTTAGAAACTCGTTATCACGTTTTTGGTTATCTAAAAAAAAATCTACTTACCAAACATCCCATTTTTGAATTCCATTACATGACTTATTTTCATGCATTGAGCCCACCAAGGAACACAAGCAAATCAAAAATTATTTTTATAATAAATAAAAGAGTAAAGTCGCTTTTAAGTTTCTAACAGAAAAATACGGTCCTCACTTTTGTCCTTTACAAAAAAAAATACCTCTATTATTTCTTTTTCAGGGATTAAATTGAGTGTTCATTGAATTTATGAGGGACCACATTTTCAAAGAATTAGAACTGTAGAGGACCAAAAAATGACTTTTTTTTTGTAAGAGAAGAAAGTAGGAACCGTGTTTTTTTTTTGTTAGAAATATAAAAAGAGTTTTACTTGAGATAAAATAAATTAAAAATTAAAGTTTCCGGAAAGAGTTTTTTTAGAGATATATTTTTACTCTTCTTAATCCATATATATTTTTTAATTATACCTTTACTATTGAATTATATTTAGATATTTTAGTCTCTATCATAATTACGAATTATTCCATCTATTGTATCTGTTACTAAAGTATATAAATTATTAATGTCCCTCACTTAATAACTTACATTTTTAAGTTGAATTGGTTCTTTACATGATACCAGGGTATCATTTATTCGATCTTCACCGTCCTTCACTTTCTCTTGTGAAATTTCTTTGTATAGGTAGTGGTCGCATTATCCACCCTTTATGCCAATGGGCTATTGTGTGAGAGGGCATGTTAGAGAAGTACATAAATCATTGATGCACTCTCAACTAATAGTTTAAGCTTTTGAGTTAATTTGATTCGTTACATGATATTAGAGTCTCGATGTCCCAGATTCAATCCTCCCGCCCCCATTTTCTTGATGAAATTTCTTACTACAGATAGATTGAGCCTAATGCATCATCTACTTTTCAAGTCCAATGAACTCTTTTATGAAATACGTTATTAGAAATATATAAAATCATTAATATAATATCATTTAATAAGTTAGCTTTTGTATTGAATTAATTCTTTATTCCTTAGATTGTCACAAATTAATCTTCGCTGCCCCACTTTTTATTATGAAATTTTTTAGGAAAATAATACTCTCATGCCACATGAGAGACTCTCATTTTCCTACACAAATTCGTTTTCCGTGCCAAATAATTTTTCTTTTCTTTTTTAATATAAAATATGAGACTCACATTTAACTTCTCTCTACTTTTTTTCTCTCCAACAATCCTTCAACGTAAGAAAAGTTAAACCCAATTTTTTAATGGGAAATATTACTCTCCTTTTGCATAAGATTACTTCTCTCCTACTCTCTCACTTTGATTTCCGCATCTCACCTTTTTTTTTTTTTTTTTTTTTCTTGTAATGGTGGGACCCACCCATTTTATCTCTACAACATAAGATACCTATCTTATGTTGAAGGAGAATAATAAAACCCTTTTTTAATATAGTTACATCTTATATTATCCAACCTGAAGCCTAATTACTCTCCAGCAAGGAAGGGTCCTGGATGAGTATATAAACCATTTTCAACTCTCAATCCAATACACCCCTTGATTGTTCGTTCGTTAGGAACTAAATGAGAAAAGAAGATATAGAGAATGAGTAGTTGTTTGGTTCAGCCATGCCCATGGGTGAGTGTAACCCCAATTCTGGGGGCGGTGGAGTCATGTTCAACCATGGCGGAACTGAAGCAACACCATTCCCTACTCCTTCGCATGGGTCTCTCCACCGACAACCATGCCATGTCTCGCATCATCACCTTCTGCTCTCTCTCCAAAAACGGCGACTTAAACTACGCTCTCAGGGTTTTCTCCACCATTCCCAACCCAGACACCTTTCTCTACAATACTCTAATCAAAGCCTATCTGCACTCCCAAATCCCCTTCAATTCCATTCTCTTGTACACCCACATGTTGGAACAATCTCTCACGCCCAACAGTTTTACTTTTCCCTCCGTTATAAGGGCTTGTTCGGCTCACCAAGCAAAACAGCTTCATGCCCATGTTCTCAAATTCGGGTTTGGAGCTGACGTCTTTGCTCTTAATAATCTGATTCACGTTTACGTTAGTTTTCGTTCCTTGGATGAAGCCCGGAAGGTGTTTGATAAAATGCCTGTTCGAAATGTTGTGTCTTGGACCAGCATCATTTCTGGGTACTCTCGGTGGGGATTTGTGGACGAGGCTTTCCGTGTTTTTGAGCTCATGCCCCACAAGAACTCTGCTTCTTGGAATGCCATGATTGCTTCTTTTGTCCAAAGCAATCGTTTTCAGGAGGCGTTTGCTTTGTTTCATAGGATGCGGCGGGAGAAGGTGGAGTTGGATAAGTTTGTGGCTGCTAGCATGCTTTCTGCTTGTACAGGACTCGGTGCTTTAGAACAAGGGAAGTGGATACATAGATACGTTGAGAGGAGTGGGATTGAGTTGGACTCAAAACTTGCTACAACCATTGTTGCCATGTATTGTAAGTGTGGTTGTTTGGAGAAGGCGTTTCAAGTGTTTAATGGGTTGCCGGAGAAAGGAGTTTCTTCATGGAATTGCATGATTGGAGGGCTTGCAATGCATGGGAGAGGAGAGGATGCCATTAGGCTTTTTAGGGAGATGGAGAAAGAAATGATTGCCCCTGACAGCATCACTTTTGTGAATGTCCTCACAGCATGTGCTCATTCGGGATTGGTTGAGGAAGGGCGTCATTACTTCCGTTACATGACTGATGTTCATGGCATTGAGCCCACCAGGGAGCATTATGGTTGCATGGTTGATTTGCTTGCTAGGGATGGAAGGCTAGATGAAGCAAGAAAGGTCATAGATGAGATGCCCGTGACTCCTGATGCCGGTGTTTTAGGTGCCCTTCTTGGAGCTTGTAAAATCCATGGAAACTTCGAGTTAGGAGAGCAGGTGGGTAAGAGAGTGATTGAACTTGAGCCTGGAAATAGTGGGCGTTATGTAATACTAGCTAATATATATGCAAATTGTGGTAAATGGGAAGAAGTTGCTAGTGTGAGGAAATTAATGAATGATAGGGGAGTGAAGAAGGCACCGGGCTTTTCCATGATTGAAATGGAGGGCATTGTTAATGAGTTTGTTGCAGGGGGAAGGGCTCATCCTCTAGCTAAAGAAATACATGCCAAAGTTGATGAGATGTTGGAATCAATCAGGTTGGTTGGTTATGTTCCTGTCACTGATGGTGTGTTACATGATCTTGTTGAGGAAGAAAGGGAGAATCCCCTTTTTTACCATAGTGAGAAACTTGCAATTGCTTATGGTTTGTTAAAGACTAAACGAGGAGAAACCCTTCGTATCACCAAGAATCTGAGGGTTTGTAAAGATTGTCACCAAGCATGTAAACTGATCTCGAAGGTTTATGATTGTAATATAATAATAAGGGACAGGAACCGTTTCCACCATTTTAGCAAAGGAGAATGTTCTTGTAAAGACTATTGGTAACTAATTTGCAATTAGTTACAGGCTCTTTTTTTTTTTTTTTTTTTTTTTAATGTATAAATTTTGTATCTCACGTGTACCCAAAAGCAAAGCAGCATGCTTCACATATATCTCTGTATCAAATCATCAGTGTCCCCATATTAATCAAAGTGCAACTGTTGAAGAATGTGTAAGCTTAGCATTTATGTACTTATACAGATTACAATTGTCATGCTCGATCACATCTGTGCTCCATAATTCGGTGAATTTGTGTTGAATCGTTTCCCTCTTTGAAGACACTGGAAGAAGGTTGTTGGAACTTGGAAGCACCCAGGTTCTTGGTTGGATCTTATATCCCGCTAGTTGCATAGTTTGGACCATGCAGTTGAGCTTACTATTCCATATAGAGCATACCTACTTTAGCCCAAGGAGACAAAGGGAGCTATGTTTTCTAAGTCATGTAAATATTCGGCCTGATATGGGCCAAAATATGCCTATATGGAAGTATACATATGTAAAGGAGGATGAAGAGTTTGCTCCCAGCTAGTAATCTCACCATTAATTGAATATTTAGGGAATCAATTAATCAGGTACATGGGATTTAGCTTAAAGCTGTAAAGGGTTGTGAATTTGTGTGTGTGAGTGAATAACTCTAAAACTCTTATGTCCCTCATTCTTCATTACGAAGCTGTTCAACCATTTGAATCATTAGGTCGCGGAGTATTCTACAGGAAGGTAACTGTTGATGGGGGGACTAAAATTGGTGGGTAAATTTTGATTCAGGAGGGGCCATGGATTTTTATACGAAATTTTTTTAAGATTCAAGGAATTAAATTTGACTACTACATTTTTAAATACCCTGTTCTGGAGAAGAGGAATTGTTCTTTCACGCTTGCACGCAGAGCAAGAACGTCCAGTCTCAACACACACAACATGTTGTCCATATTCATTCACTAATTCGTTGAAATTACTATTGCTATGCAGCAACAAGCTTGAACCGAGTAGCTATCCTCGCTTCATTAATAGGTTTGAACAAGATTTGTTCACTTGGATGGGCATAGATAGAGAGGCTATTAGGTGCAGAGTGCTGAAGTACTCGTGATAAAGTCCCACATCGCTGAGAGGAGAATACAATTACGGAAGAACTCGCTATAAAAAGAAGCTCCTACAATGTTAAACGCATACCTTTCTCGGCCTTTTGGCTAAGATCAAGTGTAGTATCTGTTCTTATCAGTTTAATATCTGATACGTGGACCATTGGTTCACATGATATTAAATTAATTTCTTGAGGGGGAGTGGCCATCACAGTAGCTTGCTGCTGGGTCACTCGAGTGTCGCCCATGCGTTGCACTGCTGCACGGGCCTGGCGCACCCCACCAATCAAGTTCGAAATATTACGCCTATAGTTAAACTCTGGTGTTTGTGCCAACTGGGTGATTTAGAATGGCGAACATGTTTTTTAATCTTTAATGCCAACTGGGTGATTTAGAATGGCGAACATGTTTTTTAATCTTTAATGGGGTTGGAATTTATCTCTAAATATTTGATTACTGATCTTTTTGTAAATTTTGTTTATTCTTTGCAATTGATTTTAGCGATAGCGTATGATAGATAAAATCTTGGTGTAAATGTATGGTCGTAGTAATTAAAAACAAAAAGGTGTTCTGTAAATAGTTTTTTTTTTTATAATTTTAATCAAAACTGATTTTAATTTTTAATATTATCTTAATAGTATATACATAATTTCATTATTCTGTATTTGAAAGAAATAAAATTTATTAACTCCGACTCCGACTAGTGAAAATAAAATTAATTTGCACACTATCAGTGGGGTTGCTCATGGTTTCCTGAAAGACAATCAAGGAGGAAAAATCTCTTCGCATCACAATTCACAAAGAATCAGATGCTTGGAAGGTTTGTAACAGCAACCCAATCAAACATCTCAAACGTTTATGATTATGTTATAAATCATATTATTAAGGGATATGAACTGTTTCCTTCAATGGATATTGTTCTTGTATAAGACTACAGGGATATGCTAGTATTTGATCATCAGTGTCCATATTGATGAAATTACTACCGTTGAAGATTGTAAATTCTGCAGAAATTTTAATTCCCCCGTTTTTTATCAACGGATTTGGACAGAGGGTTACAAAATTTAAGAGAAACATAATTTAAAATGTAAGCCATGAAATTGCAGTAATTTATAATTTATTTGTCGATATATAATTTTATGAAATTATTTAGGAAATTAGAATTTCATTATAGAGTTACAAACAATTCTGGATCTCAGCTGCTATAGTTACAGTGTTTTTTCTATACAAAATATTTAGAGTGACTTGGAGAATGACTGAAATGGAAGCAGCCTCTACTTTCAGGGCAAAGGTTCTTGTGAATCTCCCAAACGAGACAAATGGAGATACGCATCAGTCCCTGTCAAAAACAGCAAATGTATCAAATCTCTCTATAGATAAAACCAGCAAAAAAAAAAAACCAAAACAGAAGAGGTCCAGAAAAAAAGATAAGTATAATAATAGGTATAAGATTTACAAGGAAACTACACCTGTGATGATAGCTCTTAAAGTTCAAGGGACTGAAGTACTCAGTAGAATTCACAAAATTTTCACTCTACCAAAGTAGAGAGAGAAACTTTTAACTGATACTAGAATCAAAGCTGTGACAATTGTGGTAGAAATTCAAAGGACTCTCGAGGACATGAAAAGTAACTCTTGGTAAAGGTTGACACAGGGCTGATTGACCCATCCGCGTAAAAAAACAATGAGACTTATCAAAACGGGTCAGGTGAAAAATTTATTTACCATATTTGGGATAAAAAATAACATGTGGCACTTCTAGTTCTAGGAAGAGGTGTTATTGTGGCCAGCGCCTCTCCCTAACAAAAAAAAATTAGGACGTGTTGCTGATAAGCATATATTAGGATAATGGGCCATCAAGGCCCAATCCATTAAGAGTTAGTTAAATTAGTTACACATGTTAGTTTAGCCTCTTCTGTACATATATCAGAATGTACACAGAGATATTAACAATCAAGCAATATACAAAGTATTATTCAGATACATGCTTTCTTTTCAATTCTTTCATTTAGAACTCTCATTTGAGAGTTATCTTGCTTCCTGGGTCTGATATCTTTCATGGTATCAGAGCACACAAGATCCATGGACTCTCCACAATCAGATGCAACCTCCATGAGCAATGCCAACACGTCAACAACAAAAATCATCATGAAGTCTTTTTCCCAACCAATTGCTGATAAACTAGATGAAGACAGTTTTCTTCCATGGCAACAACTTGCCCTTGCAACCATCCACGGTCATGATCTTCAAGATCATCTTGATAAAGAAAAAATTCCACCTCAATATCAGACACCAGAAGATCAAGATCTGCAGATCATCAATGCTGCATACACTCAATGGCATCAACAAGACAATCTTCTTGTCTCATGGCTTCTTTCTTCGATGAACATGTCCTTCAAAAATAGAATGGTTGGCTGCACTCATGCATATGAGATCTGGATCAAACTTCAGGTATATTTTGCTTCTCATACTCAAGCGAAAATCAAGCAACTCAAGAACTTATTAAAGAACACCAAGAAAAAAGGTCCAGCTTCTGAATATCTACTGCAAATCAAGAAGATCACTGACTCTTTAGGAGCTGTTGGTGCACCTCTTACTGATAATGAATACAATGAAGCAATTCTTGATGGATTGGGAGAAGAATATGCTCCCCTCATTACATCTGCAATGTCCAGATCTCCTCCATTCTCTATCATTGAATTAGAAGCCTTTCTACTGGCACAAGAAGACATGCTTGATCGCTTCAAGAAAACAGAACTCCCCCCATTCAAGCCAATTTCAATCAAAGAAATCCATCTCAAGACCCTGCAGCTATTTTCAATACACAAAATCAGCCATCAGAACCTGCTGGTAATCGTAATTTTGGTGCTCGAAGAGGCAGAGGTTACAGAAATTTCAGAGGAGGCAGATATTCCAACCCCTCTTGGAATCAAAATCGACTTCAATGTCAAATATGTGGCAGAAATGGCCACCCTGCTTCTAGATGTTTTTATCGCTATGATTCTTCTCCACAAAACACACCTACAGTTCCTATGAATCAGAGAACACCACCACCACCACCACCCACTTTTCATAATCCAACAGCTTACTTAGCTGGTCCTGCCTCCCTTGTTGACAATTCCTGGTATCCTGATTCTGGTACAACTCATCACCTCACCAATGATATTAACAATCTCACTACCTGTTCTGAATATAATGGATCCGATAAGGTACATGTTGGTAATGGTGCAGGTATGTCTATTCAACACTTTGGTAACTCCACCTTATGCACCTCCCATTCATCTACAATTTTTAAACTTAACAATTTACTGCATGTTCCTCACATTACTAAAAATCTGATTAGTGTATCCCAATTTGCCAAGGACAATGATGTTTATTTTGAGTTCTATCCTAATTATTGTCTTGTCAAATCTCAGGTTACCAAGGAAATTGTTCTCAAGGGCAATCTTAGAGATGGACTCTATCAGTTCACCAACTCTTATGAGCATTCACACCCTACATCACTCACATCTCCCACTGCACTTTATTCTAAACTTGCTTCTTTTGATGTTTGGCATAAACGTCTAGGACATGCTGCTCCACCTATTGTTAGAACTGTCTTACAACATTGTAATATTCCTTTTCATATGAATAAACGTTTTTCTGCTTCATCTGTTTGTGAAGCCTGCTGTCTAGGAAAAATTCACCAATTACCTCACTTTGATTCAAATACTCAATATACCTCTCCTCTTGAATTGGTTCTGATTGATGTTTGGGGTCCTGCACCTATTCCTGGTAATTCAGGATCATTTTATTATGTGTTATTTGTTGATACCTTTACTCGTTTTAGTTATCTATTTTTTCTGCGCAACAAATCTCAAGTTTATCAAACCTTTATACAATACAAGACAACTATTGAAAACCTCACTGGTTTCACAATTAAATCTGTGCAAACAGACAATGCCAAGGAATTCAATTCATCTCAGTTTAACCATTTTCTCAACATGCATGGCATCACTCACAGACTCACCTGCCCCTATTCTCATCAGCAAAATGGCAAAGTTGAAAGAAAACATCGCCACATTACAGAGGTTGGCTTGGCTCTCTTAGCCAATGCTAAATTACCTTTATCATACTGGGAAGAAGCCTTTATAGCAGCCATCTATCTTATCAATCGGTTACCAACACCTATCCTTCACTTTAAATCTCCCTTTGAACTCATATATCACAACAAACCCGATTACAGCTTTATGAAGATATTTGGCTGTGCTTGTTTTCCCCTACTTAGACCATATAACAGACATAAACTTGATTTTCGATCCACCAAATGTATTTTCTTAGGATATGCAGTTAATCACAAGGGATACAAGTGCCTTGCTCCAAATGGTAAAATCTACATCTCTAGAGATGTTTTATTTGATGAATTTAATTTTCCATATTCTGAATTATTTCCTCCATCATCTCCTATATCTCAATCAAATGATATTTCTCTCATTCCCCATATTCCTTTGTTACATCAGCATCTTCCTACACATATTTCTCCACCCTCTCATTTATCTGTTACTACTAACATTTCTCCTAGTGTTTCAGCATCACCATCCACCTCTCCTGATCCAAATCCTGTAGTTGCTCCTTCACATCCTATGCAAACTCGAGCCAAATCAGGGATCTTCAAACCAAAGTCCTTTGCAACTACAACCACTACCTCTGATCCACATCTTCTACATTCTGAACCTCAGAATGTTGCTCAAGCTCTCAAATCTCCTCATTGGAAACAAGCTATGCAGGAAGAATATACAGCCCTCATCAACAATGGTACCTGGACTGGATGATTTATTGGCCATCAATAACATCACGGTAAAGTATAGACATCCTATTCCTAGATTGGATGATTTATTGGATGAATTGCATGGTGCTTGTTTCTTCTCTGAAATTGATTTAAAAAGTGGATACCATCAAATTAGGATTAGAGAAGGGGATGAATGGAAAACAACTTTTAAAACTAAATATGGGCTGTATGAATGGTTGGTTATACCCTTTGGTTTAACCAATGCTCCTAGTACCTTCATGAGACTAATGAATCATGTGTTAAGGGAGTTTCTAGGAAAGTTTGTTGTGGTTTATTTTGATGATATTCTGATTTATAGCAAATCCTATGATGATCATCTTGTGCACTTGAGGTATGTTGTGGAAGCACTAAGGCATGAGAAATTGTATGCTAACATGGAAAAATGTGTGTTTTGTATAGACCATGTTGTTTTTCTTGGTTTTGTTGTTAGCTCACAAGGAGTGCAAGTTGATCAAGAGAAGGTGAAATCTATTCAAGAGTGGCCAACTCCTAAGAATGTAAGTGAGGTGAGAAGCTTTCATGGCTTAGCTAGTTTCTATAGGAGATTTGTTAAAGATTTCAGTACCATAGCTTCACCCTTGAATGAAGTGATTAAAAGGCATGTTGGTTTTAAATGGGGTGAAAAACAAGAGAAAGCCTTTGCTGCCCTCAAAGATAAATTAACTCATGCACCTATTCTTGTATTGCCTAATTTTTCTAAATCTTTTGAGATTGAATGTGATGCATCTAATGTGGGGATATGGGCTGTTTTGATGCAAGAGGGGCATCCCATTGCCTATTTTAGTGAAAAACTGAATGGGGCTGCACTTAATTATTCCACATATGATAAGGAATTGTAAGCATTGGTAAGGGCTTTGCAAACATGGCAACACTATCTCTTGCCCAAAGAGTTTGTCATCAACAGTGACCATGAGTCCTTAAAGTACTTAAAAGGACAAGGCAAGCTTAACAAAAGGCATGCCAAATGGGTAGAGTTCTTGGAGCAGTTTCCCTATGTGATCAAGCACAAGAAATGTAAGTCTAATGTAGTTGCAGATGCACTTTCAAGAAGGTATGCTTTGTTCTCTACTCTTGAAACTAAGTTTATTGGTTTTGATCATATTAAGGCATTGTATGAGCATGATCCAGACTTTGCACAAATCTATGAAACTTGTGTGGATGCTGCTCAAAATGGATTCTTTAGGCATAATGATTACTTATTTAAAGAAAAGAGATTGTGTGTTCCTAAAGGTTCTATTAGGGAATTACTTGTGAAAGAGGCACATGCGGGGGGATTAATGGGACATTTTGGAATCCAAAAGACTCTAGACATGCTGCATGAACATTTTTATTGGCCACACATGAAGCGTGATGTACATAAATTGTGTGAAAGATGCATTGTATGTAAGCAATCTAAGTCTAAATTATTGCCTCATGGGTTGTATACTCCTTTACCTATTCCAGATTGCCCTTGGATTGATATTTCTATGGATTTTGTGTTAGGACTACCTCGGTCTAAAAATGGTAAAGATTCTATTTTTGTTGTGGTGGACAGGTTTTCTAAGATGGCACATTTTATTCCGTGCAAAAAAGTTGATGATGCAATCCATATTGCTGATTTGTTCTTCAAGGAAGTGGTAAGACTCCATGGACTTCCAAGAAGCATTGTCTCTGATCGTGATACTAAATTCTTAAGCCATTTTTGGAGGACATTATGGAGTAAGTTGGGGACTAAACTTCTCTTTTCTACTACTTGTCATCCACAAACTGATGGCCAAACTGAGGTAGTGAATAGAACTCTTTCTTCTCTTTTGAGGGCTGTAGTTAAAAAGAACATCAAGTCATGGGAACAATGTTTGCCCCACGTTGAGTTTGCATATAACCGGGCAGTTCATAGTGCTACTCATTATTCTCCTTTTGAAATTGTTTATGGCTTTAACCCTCTCACTCCTCTTGATTTGCTACCTTTGCCTAACAACTCTACTTTTCAACATAAAGATGGTAAGAGTAAGGCTGAATATGTGCGAAAACTACATGAAAGGGTAAAAGCAAACATTGAGAAAAAGGTGGAGAGCTATGCTAAGCAGGCAAATAAAGGAAGGAAGAAGGTACTTTTTGAACCAGGTGATTGGGTTTGGGTTCATTTGCGAAAAGAGAGGTTCCCTTCCCAAAGGAAATCTAAGCTTCAACCAAGAGGAGATGGCCCTTTCCAAGTGCTGTCCAAAATTAATGATAATGCCTACAAAATAGA
This sequence comes from Gastrolobium bilobum, assembly GCF_033153095.1. NCBI lineage: Eukaryota > Viridiplantae > Streptophyta > Magnoliopsida > Fabales > Fabaceae > Gastrolobium > Gastrolobium bilobum. Next base: position 17,875 of record NW_026898939.1, read on the forward strand.
CCTTCCTGGTGAGTATGGTGTAAGTGCTACTTTTAATGTGGCTGATTTGTCCCTTTTTGATGCAGGAGACGAGGATTACAATTTGAGGACAAATTCTTCTAAAGAAGGAGGGAATGATGAGGACATAGGAGGTGGCATGACCAAGACAATAAACTTGGAGGACATACAAGGTCTTGGAGGCCCAATGACAAGAGCAAAAGCTAAAAAGGCTAAAGAGGCTCTAAATCTCTTGGTGACCACTTTACTTGAGACAAGCCCAAGTCTAAAGGAAGAAGAGCCCAAAATGATACACTTAATTAAAATTGAAGACCTTGAAGAATAAGCCTCAATGGATATGCATGAAGGCTTTATTTTACTTGGCCCAAATTCTGCACTTAATTTTTTATTTTCTTATATTTAGTTAAACTTTTTGTAATAAGGCTTATTGGGCTGGATTATTGGGTTGTCTATCTTCTTTTATGTGTAAGTACTTTTAGGTTAAACTCAATATGGTTGTTGCCCACTATATAAGGGAACACCATGGCTTTTGAAGACAGATTTGGAATATCAAGTTAACCTATTTTGGTGAGACTAGTTCTCTTGGGTTCTTTTGAGAATCTCTGAACTTATCAAGGGCATCAATCCTTGTGGCGTTCTTGGGCTTATCAATTTTTTCGAATTGTGGCGCCTACCTATAATCCTTAAACTCCAATTTCGTTCTATATTATCTTGGATTCATATCTCTCGAATTCCTTATCCTTTTCCGGTGATTCTTGTGCCAAAATCGTGATTCAGGAAGCCATCTTTCACCTAGTTTTGGAATCACCCAAATCCGAGGTCTGTAGCGTAAGATACGCTCTGTTCTTAACAGGTCGTGTTGGTGGATGAATTTGGGGTTAGAATTCCATTCCTAGTAGATCCATTCCTCCATTCCTATTGGGGATCATATCACTAACCCAATAAGCCAAGATTTGATTTGATTTGCTAATTGATACAAATTTGTAATATTCTGAATAAAAGCGGAAAGAAATCAATTTTGATTTATTAATTGATAGAGATTTATAGGGAGATTACATTATTATCTCTTGGTGAGCCCCTTTGAGCCTTTATATCCTTTATTTCTTTAGCCACATTACAAGCCTAAGTGAAAAACCAATTAATTCCAGACCCTGGAGATTTACTGAGCATTGGTTTTACTGTAGTGTTTTGTTTAAGTGTGGGGGTTTGCCCAGACGTGCAAAGTTTAAGAGTGGGGGGTAACCATCTGGATATTTTGTCTGTATTATACTTTCTGAAAAAAAAAAAAAAAAACAAAACAAAAAAAAACAAAAAACAAAAACAAAAACAAAAAAAAAACAAAACAAAAAAACAAAACAAAAAAAGAGAAAAAGCAAAAATAAAAAAAAATTGTGTTTATTTCTATCTTTTCATTATATTTGTTTTATGTTCTTAGTTTAGTTCTTAACTTTTGCTCTTTGTAAATTTCTGAGGTGTTTAGTTTTCTCTTCTATATTCATCCATACCTTTACCTCAGCCCCATTACAACCCTACATAAAGCCCTCTTGATTTGTGCATTCATGTGTTATTAGCAGTGGAGAAGTAAAACTTGAGCAAGCCTATGGTAGGATGATTTTCTTGAGTTGATTTGAGTGATATACTGAATTAACTGATACACTTGAGAGAAAAATTGAGAGCATCCTGTGAGGAACCATTTTTGTGTAGTTAGCAGTTGCAGTTGAAATTGACAGGTCTTGTGATTTGAGATCAAGGAATTTTTGTCCTCGTTGTTTTATCTGTTAAAGACTTGTGATTTTTGTTATCTTTTGTATACTTGCTAATTAATAGGAAGGATAGGTTGATCTTCACTCTTTTCTTATTTCTTTGCTTTCTTTTTCTATTCTAGATTTTGCCCAGGAGTGCAAAAAGATAAGTATGAGGGAATTTGATAACTCATATTTAATTACACTTATTTGTTACTCTTGATTAATATTTTTAAGATTTATTTGAATAAAATAATGATGTTTTGAGTTAATTTACATTTTTAGTTTTTGATTGGGTTTAATTTATTTTCGTCATAATTTTTCAGCTTTACGTTACTTCTGTATTTTGGCCATATCGCGGTCCACAGTTGTCGGATTGACTCCGTTCTTGTTGAGTTTTTCTGATAACACAGAGGGCTACAATTCTTATGAGAGTTTGAAGCCCAATTCGGACTGGAAGGTGGTCTATTTCTTACGCCAAGTCGAACGCGTTTTGCTGAAGTTTTATTTTATTATTGGACTTGTAATTTAAATTAAAACTCAGTTACTTACGTGGCCCAAAGCCAAGTTTTAGTTTAATTTTATTTTATTTATTTTATTTTGTATTTTAGACAGATAGGCCGATCAGAACTGAACCCTAACCCGCTTTGGGTAGGGGTATATGACGGAAGAGTAAGAAACATTTTAGGGATTCTGAATTTTCGTATTTTGGAATCAAAGCACTTTCTTTGGAGCGTTCTTCGCGTTCTTCATCTTTTTCTTCTTCTTCTTTTTATTTTATTTTAATCATGTTTACCTTAGCCATGCGAGGCTAAAAACCTTTTAATCAACCTAAGGGTAACGGATTCCATGGATTAGTCTTGAGGTCTGCGCTTTATTTTAAATCACTTTCGTTTCCCTTCCCAACTCAGATTGATATCGTGCGATCGTGGATATTCAATCCGAGGTTCGCGATTGCGATTATGGAAAGGGATTAATCATCAGATTTGATGGTTATATTGATTGACCCTATGACCTTAAATCAAACGGGCTGATACTCTGCGATTGTTTAAGTAGAAGCACCATATTTGATCAAATGCTAAGCGGTCGCTTAGAGATGGTTGTCAATTGGAAATAAGGATTCTGATTCGATTGACGATCAATCACGATTCTGATATCTTTTTATCCGAGGAAAGACGTCCATGGAACCCTAACCTTAGGTTGGTTAATTTTTAATTACGAATTTTTATTCCAAATTTATATTCTGCCTTTTTAATTATTCAATCAAAATCCAATCCCCCCCTCTTTTAATTTTCTGTCATCTAAGCAATTTTTACCAAAACAATTTCCTTTAGAGACGACTTAGGGTTTCCACTTTACTACAAATTTTCTGAACCCTAATAAAAAAAATTTAATTTGCGCGAGTTCGACAGCTCGTGGTGTTTGTGTGCGACCCATCAGGCCCAACATAGCCACTGACTTAAATGGGCTTGGGCCCATTAGGCCCAATCTATCTAATGACAACACAGAGCACTAGCAATGCTTTGTTTTCCTAGAGCTAGTTGATTTCATCGAATGATCAACCTGTTATACCTATTTGGTTACCGTGTGAATTGTCCTTTCGTCTCGGTTGTCCATCCCATTGACCTAGGTCAAGGAAAACGTATCAACCCCTGCGGTCTAGGTTTAGCTTTTGCCGTCATTTACAGACTCTAAAGAGCGGGCCATCTCATGACTCCTTTACTATGCATAGATTCCCGAGTCCCGTAAATGTCATCCCCATTTCACCGGTCTACGGATAACCTAATCTCTCACATAGATTGACGAATTCCTTTAGTTTGTCACACTAGCCCTGAGTCCTTAGGGCATGCCCAAGAGTATACCTACAAGTTTCCATGTTTCACGCAGACAAGATATACAATCAAAGCAAGCCTTCCAGAGCACAGGTCTATATGACAACGTCAGGTCTAAGGAAAGACACACCCAAATAATAAGAGACATTACCTATTGATATTATCTGTGAGATTTCCTTGTAGTGTCTCTTTGTGGGTCAGTTCAGTGCGAGCTATTCTCCAATAGGTCCAACCACGAGTCAGCTAAGACATCTATCTCTATGTCTCTGTAGCTCACGAGGACTCTACCTTGCATCTCCATGCAAGTAGCTGAGTCGTGCTAGTCTTACCCGAGATCACCATTGCCCATTGTCGGTATCTCTAGACTAGGAACATATTTCTGGCAATGGACGTGTGGTGTCATTGAGCCGTTATGATCGTGATCCCTATCACAAATTCTCAATGTGACACCCGTTCCATTCCAAGAGCTTTATCCAGTTACTCATATTCAATATTTGAGACATGCAATATGAAACAAGATAAATAATGCTTTTATTCATAAAATTTATTCATAACAAATATAGAAGTACATGGGTCCATCTGACTCTCAGATTGTCTCTAGGACACCTATGTACTAACAAAAAATCCTAACCAACACCCTGGGTTGAGTTACAAATCAAACCATCGGCTGGACCATCCTCTGCCACTGCAAGAACAACCCCCACCACAAGGCAAAACACTTCAGAGTGGGAGAAAGCTTTTGCACAACTGTCCAAGACCACCTCGGACTATATTCAGAATGCAAACGCCTACAGAGATGAAACTAGAGCTTCATTACGGAATCTAAAAGCTTATATCCGGAACCTGGAAGCTCAAATTGGCCAGCTGTCAAGACAGTTCACTGAAAGAACCCAGGGCACCTTCCCAAGTAACACAGATACCAACCCAAATGCACAATGTAATTCTATTGTTACCAGAAGCGGAATCGTGATCCAACCTGTGGAAAAGCCGCCAGTTGAAAAGAAGAAAGAAGCTGAACCTGTAGCTGAAAAGGATAAAGAAGAAGACGCAGAAGAAGCTGAAAAGAGCAGTCCAGAAAAGAAGCTGTTCAAATGGGACAAAAAAAAGCTTTGGACAGACAACGAAAACTGGCAGATCCGTCTCCCTATGCACGAGTTTCATACCCTCAGTGCTTGAAACAAGAGATCCAGAAACAACAATACACAAAATTTCTAGATATCTTCAAGAAGTTGCAAGTGAACATTCCTTTCGCAGAAGCCTTAGAAAGTAGGGGTGTTCATCAATCGATCCAAACCGCGGTGACCGAACCGAAAAATCGATAACAGAATAAATCGAAAATCAAAAAATCAAAAACCGAAAAAAAATCGCAAATTTTAATTGGATTGGATCGGTTTTTGGATGGATTGATGAAAACTGATCCAATCCAAACCGATCCAATAAATTAATTACTCTCTACCTACTTGGGTCTTTCCCCAATCATAGCTCAAAAATTTCTAAAACCAAGACCCATTAACCCATCAACTAAACCCAAGAAAAAATCTAGTCACATCTCATCAACAAAATTTTATTTTTGTAGAGCTTCATATCTCATTGCCAAAAAAAAACTATATTATAGTTTACTAATGCTTTTGTATTTCAAAAAAAAAAAAAATTACAAAGTCAATATATACAAAAGATGTTATTTGCACCATAATCATGAAATAAATTTTAGGATTTTCAAAAAATCGAAAACCGATCCAATCCAAACCGAAAAAAATTGGATTGGATCGGATTGGATTTGAAAAAAATTCAAACCGGATTATATGATTAAACCGAAGGGATTGGATCAGATGATTTTTGTTTCCAAAATCGATCCAATCCAGACCGCGAACACCCCTATTAGAAAGCATGCCTAATTATGCAAAATTCATGAAAGACCTTCTATCAAAGAAGCGCAAGTTGAAGGAGTGTGAAACAGTGGCCCTGACTGAGGAATGCAGTGCAATCATCCAGAAGAAACTTCCTCCCAAGCTGAAAGATCCGGGCAACTTCAGTATTCCTATAGTCATAGGAAATATTGAAGTAGGAAAGGCATTATGCGATCTGGGAGAAAGTATAAATCCGATGCCACTTTCCATGTGCAAAGCTCTTAGAATCAAAGAGCTAAACTCAACTACAGTTTCTCTCCAGTTAGCTGATAGATCGATCAGACGACCAGACGAGGTAATTAAAGATATTTTAGTTAAAATTGACAAATTTATCTTCCCTGCAAATTTTGTAATTTTGAATATGGAAGAAGATGCTGAGATTCCCCTACTGCTTGGGAGGCCATTCCTAGCCACCGCAAGAGCAATGATCGATGTGGAGCAAGGAAAACTGATGCTGAGGATGAACAAAGAGACAGTCACTATTGATGTCTTCGAGTCAATGAAACATCTGTCAGATGGAGGAGACTATTTCATGGTTGACATAATACAAGAAGCAGTTGATGACACGATGAAAGAGGAGAGTTCCCCATTCGACGTAAAGCAAATCAACGAAGAAACTGGACTTGCTGATAAAGGAACAGAACCTGTAAGAACCCGCACCGTTAATTTAGGAATTTAATTAATTAATTATTAGATTAATGAGATAATTTCATAATTGACCCTAATAATTATGATAATGCTTAAATAATTATGGTAAGTGGTTAAGAATGTTGAAAGTCGATTTTCTGACGAAAAGTGCAGATACCGATTCTGCTCCTCGGTATAAATGCCTACCGATTAAGTATCCCAAAAAATTATAATAAGTGTGGAAATATTCTTAAAAAGTATATAGGACTAGTAAAACAAGTTTCAAGTCGAAATAATGAGTATTGGTGTCAGAACTGATACTGGCTAAGTAAAAGCGCGTACCGGAAAGGTGCTGCAAAAAATAAAATAAAAATATGACAGATCCTAGAAAAATGGCTAGGTTCAGAATCCTAAGTTTGGGATTAAAATGATAAGCTTAGCTATTAGCGCTAATACAGTGCGATTAAAACTTAAGTGGCCTATAAATAAACCCTTGCACTAATACCTAAGCTGATCTCCTTCATTCTCTACGTGAACTTCAGAAACTTAAGCAACCACCTTGCCATCTCACCTTTCTCTCCATTTTGTGAGCCAAGAGGCCACATTTTCTCTTGGTTTCTTCACCAAATCCTTAGGGTGAGTGTGCTTTGGGCTTGTGAGATTGTAAGGTGCATCATTTTCTGAGTTTAGTATCTGGTTAGTGAGGTCTTTGGGGCTGATTTCTTAGTGGGAGTCTTGGGAGCCATTGTAATGGCATTTTGAGCTTCAAGAAGCCTTCTTTGTAGAGAAAGGACCCACCTTAAAGTGTATTTTCGTGGTCCCTTGGTTGCTGCTGTGTGGAGTGGCATTGGAAGCTTTAAATCACTGCATCTTCTCTGTTTTGAGAGCTTGGTAAACATTCTCAACCTTTGAATTATGAGTTTAATTGTTAAAAATGGAGTCTTGAAATGTAAAATAAGTTGAATGGGTAACCAACACAAACATGAACCTAAACGAGTATAAAAATGCATGCTTGGACGTTAATGTGTGTTAAAAACACAACCTTGGGAAGATATCTTCGCGAAATACAGAAACTGCATTCTGTCGCGAAATATCCAGATATAGGGTCTTGTGATATCCGGATATGGCCCCGACATATATCCAGATATTCTAGAAATTTCGAGACAATAACTGTACTGTTCATACATAATGATATTTTGGGTTTGTGGACCCATGATTGGTTAAGTGGACCTCTGTAATAATTAATCTAAGTCAGAATCAAAGTGATTAAGGGCTTATTGTTTTGTGAGAAGCCTAAAGACATGAAACATAAAAGGAAAATGTTGTCTTTATGTCATATGCTTGTAGATTTGATTGTTGATATGATTGCTGGTCTAAAACAGATTGTGATTATGCTGTTTTATGGACTCGAGCTTGGTTGGACTCTTGTATTGGATAGTTAGCTTGCGAGGTAAGCTTTCGTGTCCTCGGTTTAGCCATTGTTGGTTCCACCATACCCCATGGGGGAATGGTTTATGCATGATGTGTTTTCATGTTTTGATGATTGAAATGCTTTTGAACTGTTAAGTGCAAGGGCCTTATAATATGCATGTGTTGTTCCATGTAGACGGTAAGCCTGAGTATGTGGCGTCATACAATAGGGTGATTCGGTGGTTGGGAGCAACTGGCATCTTGCACTAATGTAGGCAATAGACGTATGTATTTCTCTGGCTAGTAGAATATATTGACACACATGACATGATTATTTGTTGCAATGCACTAATTTTGGAACTGATATTGTATATTGCTTTTAGAACTTATATTGCACATGTAAGTGAGCTTGGGGTGGAGAAATCCTCGAGGACCCCTTGCCTTACTGAGATTTCTGTTTAGAGATCTTACCCCACGTTTGGGGCACATATTTCAGGTTCAGGTAACTCGGGGGTTGAGATCTCGGGCGGCAGGAGGCCGGAGCTTAGTTGACTAATGCATGATGATTATACTGCTTTGATTGGATGCTGCTTTATTCTTATTATCCTGTTATTTTTTTTGAGACTCTGTTGGGCTTTGTTGCCTTATTTGGTGAGCATGGGGGTTGTCCATGTCACATTGACTTGACTTTGTATAATGTATCAGGATATTGTCCGGACTACGTGTTATAGATCCGTGACTTAGATACTCACATATTTATATTATGAGGTTATTCAGTGTAGCTAACTGTCTATTTGCAATTACATACAGGCTCTGTTTTGAAAAGGATTAAGTAATCAACTTGGTAATATTAATGACGTCATAATTGAAAAGAAAAAGTTATTCCACATTTTTAATTAAGCGTGGCTTAATACGATGACATGATAACAAACCGAGTATACACGGGGTGTTATAGAACCAGTGGTGGAAGAACTAGAAAGGAAGAAAAATGACATCCCTCTTAGAGCACCAAAGGTGGACCTTAAGGAGTTACCTCCAAATCTGAAATATGCTTTCCTTGGTGACAACAACACTTATCCAGTCATCATCAAAGTTGAGCTGACAACCATGGAAGAAGAAAAGCTTCTCAAGGTGTTGAAGAGGCGCAAAGCTGCCATAGGATGGTCCTTCTCCGACTTAAAAGGTATAAATCCTTCCTTTTGTACTCATAAAATTCTAATGGGAGATGATGTTAAACCTGTTAGGCAGCCATAAAGGAGACTCAATCCAACCATGAAAGAGGTTGTAAGGAAAAAGGTAGTTAAACTGTTAGATGCAGGAATGATCTATCCTATATCTGATAGTGCATGGATAAGTTCAGTACAAACTGTACCAAAGAAAGGTGGAGTCACCGTGATAAGAAACGAAAACAATGAGTTTATTCCAACAAGGACAGTCACCGGGTGGAGGATGTGAAGGAACATTTCCCGATTCCTTTCTTGGACCAAATGTTGGAGAAAGTAGCTGGCCATGCATATTACTGCTTTCTGGATGGGTACTCGGGCTACAATCAGATAACAGTAGCTCCAGAAGATCAAGAGAAGACAATATTCACATGCCCTTACGAAGTCTTTGCTTATCGGAGGATGCCCTTCGGTCTATGCAACGCTCCAGGAACTTTTTAAAGGTGTATGCTTTCTATCTTTTCTGATATGATTGAGAAATCTATTGAAATCTTCATGGATGACTTTTCTATTTTTGACCCCTCTTTTGACACTTGTTTAGAAAACTTATCATGTGTTTTACAAAGATGTCAAGAGAGTAATCTTGTTTTAAACTGGAAAAAATGCCACTTCATGGTAAAAGATGGCATAGTTTAGGACACAAGGTGTCCAAAGATAGTATAGAAGTTGATAGAGCCAAAATATCTGTCATTGAGAAACTTCCCCCTCCCTCTAATGTTAAAGGTATTCGAAGTTTTCTCGGTCATGCAGGTTTTTACAGGCGCTTTATCAAGGACTTTTCCAAGATACCAAAACCACTATGCAAGCTGTTGGTCAAGGATGAGGAATTCAACTTCACAGATGAATGTTTGATTGCATTTAATATTTTGAAAGATAAATTGACCACGGCCCCTATATTCACTGCACCCGATTTCACTTTACCTTTTGAATTAATGTGTGATGCTAGTGATTATGCCATAGGATCTGTCTTAGGACAAAGAAAAGATAAACTTTTGCATGTGATTTATTATGCTAGTAAAATTCTGAATGATGCACAGTTAAATAATGCTACCACTGAAAAGGAATTACTAGCAGTAGTCTATGCATTTGATAAATTTAGACCGTATTTATTGGGGTCTAAAGTAATTGTTTACACTAATCATGCTGCTTTAAAGTATTTGTTGAATAAGCAGGATGCAAAACCACGACTACTCAAATGGATGCTGCTCCTTCAAGAGTTTGAAGTTGAGATCAAAGACAACAAAGGCGTGGAGAACTTGGTGGCTGATCACCTCTCCAGGATTCAAGAAAAGGATCTTCAAGATGGACCTGAACTAAAAATCAGAGAAGAGTTCCCTGATGAGCAAATTTTGGCTATCAATGTTATCTCGGATCTGCAACTTGAGGAAGTAAAGAACGCTAGTACACCTCCATGGTTCGCGGATTTCGCAAATTTCAAAGCAGCAGGAGAAATTCCAGTGGACTTCACATAGCAACAAAGGAAGAAGTTTCTACATGATGTCAAGAAATACCTATGGGATGAGTCGTTCCTTTTCTACAGATATGCTGATAGAGTAATAAGGCGGTGCATTTCAGAAGAAGAGATGAAAGACATCTTGTGGCATTGTCACGGGTTCAGCTACGGTGGACATTTTGCTGGAGAAAGAACAGCCGCAAAGGTATTGATGAGTGGCTTCTATTGGCCAACCCTCTACAAAGACGCAAGGAAGTTTGTGGAAGCGTGTGATAGATATCAGAGAATGGGGAATATCTCTAGAAGACATGAAATGCTCCTCAACAATATATTGGAGGTTGAGATCTTCGATGTGTGGGGAATAGACTTCATGGGACCCTTTCCTCCTTCCTATGGCAACAAATACATCCTTGTTGCAGTGGATTACGACTCCAAGTAGGTAGAGGCAGTTGCTCTTCCCACAAATGAGTCTCGGGTGGTCATTGCCTTCCTCAAAAGAAATATCTTCGTCAGGTATGGGGTACCGCGAGCAATCATAAGTGATGGAGGAACGCACTTCGACAACAGACAAGTGGAGTATATGCTGGCTAAATACGGAGTAAAACACAAGATTGCAACACCGTACCATCCTCAAATAAGTGGTCAAGTGGAGATATCCAACCGAGAGCTGAAGCGTATACTGGAGAAGACGTTGGAAGTTCGCGAAGAGACTGGTCCAAGAAGCTTGATGATGCACTTAGAGCGTACCTGACTGCATTTAAAACACCAATTGGTAGTCCCCTTTCCAATTACTATTTGGGGAGCTAGTGTAACAGCCCGTTCTATACCGGTATTGTTAACATTAATTATAATATTAAATGCAGTTACAATCACAACAATTCATTTATAAAAATGCGAGTAAACTTTTTCCGTTTATTACGCGAGCATTTATAACAATAAAAAGCGTAATAAATAAAAGCTGTGACCGTAATTGTAAACTCTTTGCGGAATAATTATTTAACTACGTTTATAACATATATTACATCTCTCAAGTCACTAAGGGGTTCCCATAAACCCACTTAGCTAAAATCTCACTCCTACGTTTTCTACCTATCCGAACATGGTTCGATCACTGATTACTGCGGATAAACCGCATTCTAAAAGCCTCCCACATTTTAGTATGTTATTCTAGACTTAATTACCTTTCCAGAAAGCTATCACACGAGTCATAAAGTTCTCGTTTGCTCCGGATATCGTCGTTTGAAGTTGGACAAGCAAATCTGCCAGCCAACCCCAAAACAGCTTCAAACATCCTTCACTCAATCCATTATTCTGGAAAATCCACTCAACCAATTTCTCTCAAAAATTTATACAACAAACTAGACACCTCAAGAGTCAATTTGATATATCATACACCTAATTTTACCAAGAAAAGAAGCAGGAATAAATTTCCCAAACTCGGTCCAGAACAGCCCCATGTGCAGGGACCAACAGGGCAGTCTGTGTTATGTGCCTCCTACAGACCGACGCCCAACCCAGAAAAATCCCAAATTTTACAAGAGATAGAGGACATCTCAAGTTTTAAAACGGCATATGGAAAGTCCCTATCAGACCTCTGTAGAGGGAGATATGCTCTCCCAAACTTTTCCTAAATTCTGTCAATTTCTAGAAAATTTGCCAGAGTTTCCTTTGTTTTTCCAATAATCCCCAATTTTGCAAAAATGTTCTTTGACCTCAATTTGTACCTAATAATCATTGGGTGGCACACAAAGACCAACAATGCCTTGGGGCTCTTACAACCCATCACAATTTATATCAAATTACTCAATTCATATCACATTGCTTACTTTATTAACACTTAACATATTTCAATCATCAAGATCCATTTGCATGCATTTTCTAACCATACACATAATCATAATCCTAAAATAGGCTTTTTTCCCTTTCATCATATTGCATATGCTTCATATTACACAAGATCCAAATGTAATAATTACAATTATCCAAATTACTTCACTAGTTATAAAGTCTCCAAAGGCAACATAATAAATAAACCCCAAAATGACATAACCCATATGTAACTAGACTTTGGCAAAAATGATATGAACAAATATGACAATAAATCTACTCCTAAATCCATATGCAATGTTCATGTCCTAAGTCTATCCTAGGCCTAATGGCCACCAAAATGCAAAATAAATTATCCTACGTCTCAGTCATCCTACGGGCTTCTTGCCCGCCGCTCCAACTCCGCTACTACCTCCTAAAATAAAGCGCCCAAAGCGGGGTGAGATATACGAATATATCTCAGTAACCCAAAGGTTCTGGAGAATACTCCGCCCAATGGCTCACTTCGATGCATATAAATAACATAACATAACATCTGTAAAACGGTATAAAGCAAGGGATTTAGTGAAATAGGGGAGCATAGGGATACAAAATACGACGAAGCTGGAATGGTCGATGCCAAAACCACACAACGTCCAGCCTATTGGCTTGGCATATAAGCCTACGGGTTTCAGACCAAGGCGTGTTCCCAAAACATCAAACCGAGGCACCCTCCATCCATAACCACCCGAGACTTCCTAGTGTGCTCCTATCCGAATCACGCACTACGACCCCAGGTCAATTGGAACTCCCTCTCGGAGACCTATCTAGTGGAAGTCCGTAAAGCCCTAAGGCAAACCGTCTACTGGCCAGAGACACGGTTCATCCTATGTACCAACACACATACTATATGCATAAACATGTTATCCTATATTACTTACATACACTTCCTACCATCACCCTCAACGGGCATGGTGGAACACATAAGGGGATCAAGCCCCAGTACCAAGAGTTTACCTGTATAATCCTCTCCTGTAGCTCCACTGCAATATCTGTTCCGAGCTAGGTACACAACCAGAATGCCTACACAGAGGACATTTCCAATCAATTACCGTTCACACAACACATGCAAGTTATTAATTCTACAAGCATGGTTCCAAGATACTCACCACAATCCCACTTGGTCCGGGACCAAGGGCAACCCACCGAGCTCATGGTTCGGGGTTCATATCCACGTACGGTAACCTACAATGACCATGTACAGATCATCAGCACACGACAAATCTATCAAAATCCAAAAATGTCAAATTCTCCTCCCCTACTAGTGAGGTTCGGCCATATAGGTGTTAAAATACCAAATATTTTTCTAAATTTTCTTTTCATTTTCTTAGGCATCCCAAGGCTATCCCAATGTCATTTTAGGTGCCAATTTGCATTCTTCATCCTTCAAACACCATTTTGCCAATTAATTGGCTCTAGGTTCAATTATACAATTCCACACTATCCAACATTTTTTCATTGATTTTCCAACCTTCCAACCATCACACAACTCATCTAATTACCATTTAATTACACAACACATCAACCAACAATTTCACAAGCTCAAATTCCCAATTTTCCATCTCTTGGGCGAAATGCCTATTGTCACACATCAAGGTTTTTTCCATTCAATTCAACTATTTCACACCTCATACAATCCTATTATTAACTCATATAACCATACCACAATTCAATTTAAAAATCCTCAAACAATTCAAAATCACAAAGTCATGGACCTCTCATCAAAATTTCCTAAGTTATCATAATTTTTCACCAATAAATTTTATTGCATTTATGACTCCCACACATCATTCTAAGACATATTTTTCTAATACACAAACTCAATTTGAGCTCTCTAACTCCATGAATCAAGCATACAAGCCCTAGATTTCCATGAAAATAAATCATCAAATCAATCCATGAAAGGTGTTGAAACTTACCCACAATTAAGTCACAAGACTCCTCCAATTGATCCCCAAGCAATGGCTTGAGCAAACAACCCCAAATTCCCCATAAAAACTCCTCAAATTCGTGGCTGATTTTTGCTTCTTTCTCACAAATAGGAGGGTTTCAAGGCTAATGGATGGTATGGTTGAGTCTGGATAGTCGTTTACTTGAAGATTGGTGACAAACTTTTTGGATTTTGGTGGTTGGATGATGGAGTTTGAAGATGGCAACTTCCCCCCCCCCCCTTCAATGGTGAAACCCGCAGCCCTTGGAGAGAGAAAGAGAGAAGTGAGTGATGATGAATAGGGATGGAGCATGTGTGTTTAAGTGACTTAAGTGAGGTGGGTCCCACCGCCACCTCACGCGATTTCAAACTAATTCGAATGTCCGCTTAATCCGCTAAACGTCTGTAAATTCATAACCTATTTAGAAATTCTAATTTTTAACATTAACCATTGTTCTTTAATTACCCTTGATCAGATGAATTTTGAGTTTTCCGGTCATTCGGAGAAACTGCAGTTTTAAGTTGTTACGCGCGTCGTAGGCACGCTTCCCCAAACTTACTAATTTCCGTCAAATTTCATCAAAAATTGTATTTCATAGTCTTATACACCATTTATAACTTGTATTCAAAACCTAGAGCTCAAAACCCAATCAACACATTTTACGGTGCAATCGTACCGCAATATTTTTACCAGTAATAACACTATTCACTGAATTTTCTTAAACTTGCCTAACCACTCAATTTTTCGTTCTGAATCCATTTCCAGGGTTATTTTCATTATTTTCATCATTTGGGGATATAAGGTTTATCTAAAACAAATGACTAAGAAATGATAGGCACACCATTTTTCTTGCAATTGCTCGATGGATTCTCACTATGGTAGTTTTGCTTGAGATTAGGAAATAGTGGAGACATGGAGATTTTAGTAAATGTTTCACAAAATAGTTCATACAAGCTGTTTGATAAAATGCTCCAATAAATTGAGAATGCTAAATGCAAATTACTTAGTGAGAATGTATAATGAGTAAACCACCATTGATTCCATTATCATGTATAGAATTGAAATAGAGTAACTATTTAGTCATGATAATGCATTTAGATAATAAGAGAAAGGAAATAGAGGATGCAACTCCTAAACTTGAACTCTAAATGCACTCTGCATAACCAAATAATGCTCTGAATGCAAAGTAAATTGATACATGCTTGGAATTAAGAGAAAAATAACTTCACTTATAATAGTAGTTTTTCTATGATGGAACCATGCTTTAAAACAAACCTGGGAATTCAAAATGCATAGTTGTATTAACTTGGATTATTTTTCTGAGTTTCAGGATGTCCGGCAAAGGCAAGAACACCGGAAATAAAAGGCATAGAGGCACCAAGCAAACCGGTGTCGGTTCTAGTTTTCAACTACCGGCAAATATGGAGGTGCCAAAGTTCAAGTAACTAGCTCATGAGGAGAGGTACCACGCACATATCCTAGGCAAGGCCATCTGGAAAGAAAGAGTTCTCCATCTTAATATGGGGCAGCACCCAGATTTTTTCAACAACATAACAAGAAGGGGATGTAAGAACTTCTGCACCTTACCAGTAGAGACAAGGGAAGACATTTGCACGAAATTTTTTGCAAATGCCTATATTGAGAATGAAGAGGGAGTAGAGATGCAGTATATCAGCTATGTGAGGGGGAAAAAGATCCATTATGATTCTCTCTCTATTCAAAACTTGTTGAAGACAGCCCCTTGTGACAGGACATCTGTCACTACTTGTGCATACTACAAGAAATGCACTTCCTTGAAGTATGAGGAAGATGAATTGGAGGGTACAAAACCTATCCTGAAATGCATCACAAACCTAGGAGAGAAGTGGGACAAAACAAGGGATGGGCGTCCTAAGAGAGTGTGGCTGAAAAACTTGAACAATCCAGCCAAGATATGGTACCATTTTGTGGTGAGCAACATCCTGCCCTCTGCGAACCACATTGAAGTGGTAGTAAAAAGGGCAGTGTTGATTTGGGCGATTATGCAGGAGATGCCCATAGACTTACCTAGGATCCTATCCGACAGTCTATATGACATGGCCCACAGCAACAACAAGAAAGCATCCAATGGCCATAACTCCCCGATACAATACATGTGTAAGGAAGCAGGGGTGGAGATTCCCACTACTGGTGGGAGAGTGATTTCCTTACTGCCAACCATTGATGTTAAGTGAATTTCTGATAAATTGAGGCAACCAATGGAGGAGGATGGATCTGTGGCAGAGGCAGCCTAAGCAGGACGGCAGAGGCAAGCTCGACCTACACCAGCCCAGGAAGATGAGACTTCTGGACCAGCTGCTGGAGGGTCAGTAGAGAGTCTACTGACTACTCTAGAGACTCAGGTAGGATTCATCCGGCGCAGGAATCGGTATATGCAGAGGAGACAACTCGAGTATCAGACACACATCTTGAGATACCTCAGCATTTCCCAGCCAGATGGACTACTAGCCTTCCAGCATGAGCCTTATGATGGATCATAGAAGGAGGATACCTATGATGCTGCACACAGAGGGACCAGCACAGTTTTGGCTACTGAGGGCCAGGACAATGATGAGGAGGATGATGAGGATACCGCCATGACACATGCCATAGTGCGAGATGCAAAGGACGAGGAGCTGGATGATTGACCACCTTAGCCATTTTCTTGTTTTATTTCAGTTTGATTTTAGAGTAAATACATTTTTTGGTCCTCAGCATATTTTACGAAGCCCGTTTGAATTTGTGAGGGACCTCTATTTCAACTAAATGGGTTCATTTTGAATTTCTTAGGGACCACGATGGGCCTTTTTATTTGCTAGGGACTAAAACGGGCTTCGTGAATTTGCTGAGAATCAAAACGGGTATTTACTCTTGATTTTATTTGAGATTATTATGTTTTTATGGTATAAGATGACCCTATATTGCAGTATGGTATTTCAGCACTGATGACAGATAGTGTTTGTTGATGCTATTTCACGAGGAATCGACTAGCTCTTAAACTCTCAATGCGATTTTTTTTAGATTTAAATTAGTTGCTGGGAACAACAACATTTAAATCTAGAAATGGGAAACGCGTAGTTCATCAGCTGATAGTGCTAATTGACCGGAGAAACTTCATGAGTATACACAGAACATCCGACTAGTACAGGGAAATATCTCATCTTTTTTCTTTTTCTTTAATGCAATTTGAATTTAATTTCTTTTGTTAGAGTTTTAAGTAATAAAAACCCCAAGCCACTGATTGAAAGTAAAATGGCCTTGAAGGCCGTAGCATGTGAGAGGGAAAAACAAAATTTTTCATATGCGGAATTACACATGCAATCAAGAATCATGCTTTATGGCATGTGATGTTACCTTTGTTTGTGAGTTCAAAACTCCAAGACGATCAGTGTTAGGTTTGAAGGGTTCAAACCCTCTAACGTTGATCCACACCACCCACGTCAAGATGTAAGAACGCTTTCTTGAAAGCCACCAATTGACCACCACAGAGAGGCTTGCTATGCGCTCAATAGGTGAAGAAGGAGGCTAGGTATATGTGTTTAGAAGAGTGAAGTCTCCAGCATGAAAACTTCACAAGAGTGGGAATGGTATATAGAAGAATTGGCTAGGTTCTTTTGAAAAACCTTACGGAGGAACTCACCAACTAGGCGCACAAGAGAGGGAGAGAATTAGTGTATCAAATCAGAACTTCTACTTTACTTATAATGAAAGTGGCGCACAAGTGAGTGAGACAAATGTGGAGTTGTTGCCATTCAAAAATCCCAACAACCTCCCCTTTGAATCCTCATAAGACTAGGTCTTTATCTAGTCAAAATTCTGAACCAATGGTCATCATATGACCACTAATTCATGCGCCCCTATTCAGCCCAAAAAGGGTCCAGATACATTTGAGCTGTTGCATTCAAGTTTGAACCAACTAGCTCACTGATTCTCTCAACAACCAAATCTGATTGGAGCTTGTTGGTTTGACAAGATGACAATCATCTCCCACCAAAATGGCGCCACAAATCAGCCCTTGGAGATCTCCATAGATCTTCTCTTGATACAACGGATTTGTTCCAACAAGATCTCATCTTATCCTTTTGTTATGAAACAACTTTTCATAGCCAATTCAAATTCGAATTCAAACATTTAAATTCAAACGATCAAACATTTAAATTCTAAATTCAAATTCAAATTTCAAATTCAAATTCAAATTTCAAATTCAAATTTCAAATTTAAAAATTCAAATTCAAAATTCAAAATTCAAAATTCAAAATTCAAAATTCAAAATTCAAAATTCAAAATTCAAAATTCAAATTTTAAATTTCAAAATTCAAAATTTAAATATTTGATAATTAATTTAACTAATTAAATTAATTAGTAATGTCTTGGACCATCCAAGCCCATTAACAATACCACGCGCCATCTCCCTCTTAGGTGGGCTTCCAAAGTTCATCTTGGGCTAACAACCATTATTAGGCCCAATACCTTTAATGTTATATCATCATGACATTAAGGTGTTAGTGTGAGACCCATTAGGTCCAACATACCCACTGACATAAAAGGGCTCGGGCCCAACAAGCCCACAACCCATTTAATGACAACACAGAGCACTAGCAATGCTTTGTTGCCCCAGAGCTAGTTAGATTAATGACTTGATCATCCTATTACACATATTTGGTTTCCGTATGTATTTCTTTTCGTCTCGGTTACCTTCCCATAAAACCTAGGGTAAGGAAGCGTATCAACCCTTGCGGTTTAGGGTAAGCTTTATTTGAAATAGGGAATCTTCAATTTACTGACTCTAAAGGCAGATCATCTCATGATCTCTTTTACTATGCAAAGATTTCTGAGTCCCTGTAAATGTCATCCTGATTTCTCCAGTTTACAGATAACCTAATATTTCACAGAGATTTGACGAATTCCTTCAGCTTATCACCCAAGCCCTGTGCTCTTTCAAGACAAGCCCAACAGTATACCTATGAGTCTCCATGTTTCAGGAAGACGAGGTATACAGTCAAAGCATGTCTTCTAGAACACAGTCTAGGTAATAACTTTTGGTCTAAGGAAAGACATACCCAAATATAATGAGACTACTCTAATGATACTCTCTGTGAGATTCTCATAGAGTCTCTTTTGTGGGTCTATTCAGTGTGAGCTATACCCTTATAGATCCACCCACGACTTTAGCTAAGACATCTCCATATCTGTAGCTCATGAGGTCTTTACCTTGCATCCGAATACAAGTAGATAAGTCGTGCTAGTCTTACCCAAGATCACTGATCCCCATTCTCAGTGTCTCTAGACTAGGAACATAAAATTAGGAATAAATATCCAGTATCCTTGAATCCTCATGATCATGATCTCATCACAGATACTCAAGAGATACCTATTTTATTCCAAGGGGTTTATCCAGTTACTCATATAAAATATTAACAATAATATTGAGACAAAAAATGAAACAGGATAAATAGTGCTTTTATTTATTTGCGACAATACAAAGGTCCACATATGTCCTAATCTAATTAAAAGATTGTCTCTAGGACATCCATATACTAAGAAGCTCCCACTTGGCCTAGAGCCAATCAGACCTAAGTCGTATACCCAAAGCCTCATAATGACTATCATGTTTTCTCTGAGAAACAACCTTTGTCAGAGAATCGGCTAGGTTATCATCTGTGGGAATATAATCCATCTTTTCATCCATCCTATCAATGATTTCTCTAATTAGGTGATATCTGCGGAGCACGTGCTTAGATCTTTGATGAGACCTAGGTTCCTTTGACTGCGCAATGGCTCCAGTGTTGTCTAAAAAGCAACCGTATGGGCTCATCCACGCTTGGAACCACCCTAAGTTTAGATATGAACTTCTTGATCCACACGGCCTCCTTAGCTGCTTCTGAAGCAGCTATATATTCAGCTTCTGTCGTTGAATCTGTTGTTGTCTCCTGCTTGGAACTCTTCCAAGATACTGCCCCACCATTTAAGGTGAATACGAACCCTGACTGTGACTTACAGTCATCTTTGTCACTCTGAAAGATGGCATCAAGAACCCTTTCACTGTTAGCTCATCAACCCCACCATAGACCTGAAACGCATCCTTAGTTCTTCTTAAGTATTTTAGGATGGTCTTGACTGCTGTCAGTGACCCTCTCCAGGGCTGCTCGTGACCCTCTTTCGACTGGTATCTGCTCGTAATGCTCAAAGCATATGAGACATCTGGTCTCGTACATATCATGGCATACATGATGGATCCAATAGCCGAAGCGTATGGAATTCCACTCATGCGATCCTTCTCAGGCTGTGACTTAGGACACATAGCCTTTGATAGATGTACCCCATGACTGACGGGAAGAAAACCCTTTTTTGACCCTTCCATGCTAAACCTCTTTAGCATCTTGTCAACATACGTGGATTGAGATAAACCCAGCAGCCTCTTGGATCTATCTCTATAGATCTTTATACCATGTATAAAGGTCGTTTCTCCCAAATCCTTCATGGTGAAGCTGTTTGAAAGCCACTCTTTCGTTATTTGTAATGTGGGGATGTCATTTCCTATTAACAATATGTCATCTACATAAAGTACCAGGAAGACGACATTACTCCCACTAACCTTCTTGTAAACACAAGGTTCATCCTCGTTCTTGATAAAATCGTTACTCTTAACGACTTCATCAAAACGAATATTCCAACTCCTTGATGCTTGCTTTAGCCCATATATCGACCTTTGAAGTTTGCATACCATATGCTCCTGATCTTTGATTTCAAAGCCCTCAGGTTGTGCCATGTACACTTCCTCCTTCAAGAACCCATTCAAGAAGGCGGTCTTGAAATCCATTTGCCAAATTTCATAGTCGTTATATGCCACTATTGCAAGCATGATCCTAATAGATTTGATCATGGCAACAGGCAAGAAAGTCTCATCATAGTCAACTCCTTGTCTTTGACGATACCATTTCGCAACCAACCTAGCTTTGTAGGTCTGAACGTTGCCATCTGCATCAGTCTTTCTTTTAAAGACCCATTTGTTACCGATAGGAACTATTCCTTGCGGTTTAGGAACCAAGGTCCATAGCTTGTTTTGATACATCGAATCCATTTCAGATTCCATGGCTTCAAGCCATCTAGAAGAGTCAACATCCTTGACTGCCTCTTCGCAGTTACTTGGTTCATCATCCTCGACGGTTTGCTGATTCTCAATCACAAACCCATACCTCTCAGGTGGATGGATGTCCCTCGTTGACCTACGGAGTTGTGTTTTTACTTCTCCATTGGAGAACGTCACCTGCGGAGCAGACTCGGGTTCCTCAATCTGTTCATGTGGTTCTTGAACTTCTTCAAGATCAATCTTACTCCCACTGGCTCCTTGAGAGATCAAATCCTTCTCAAGGAACTCAGCATTCTTTGACACAAACACCTTGTGTTCATCCATGGAGTAAAAGTAGTATCCCTTAGTACCTTTGGGATACCCCACAAATAGACATTTAGTACTCTTAGCACTAAGCTTGTCTTATGCCAACGCTTTGACATAAGCTGGCGATCCCCATACCCTGAGGTAACTCAGGTTGGGTCTCTTACCATTCCATATCTCATATGGTGTGGTCTGAACAGATTTAGACGGTACCCTATTTAGAAGGTATGCCGCTGTGTCTAAGGCATATCCCCAAAACGATTTTGGAAGTTGAGTCTCACTCATCATAGACCTGACCATGTCTAACAAGATCCTGTTTCTCCTTTCGGAGACACTATTTTGGTGTGGTGTGTAAGGTGCAGTAAACTGCGAGAGAATTCCATTTTCTCTCAGATAATCCTGAAACTCATGGCTCAGATATTCACCACCACGATCTGATCGTAATGTCTTAATCATCTTGCCATGCTGTTTCTCTACTTCATTCCTAAACTCCTTGAACTTTTCAAAGGCTTCAGATTTATATCTCATTAGGTACACGTACCCAAATCTTGATTTGTCATCAGTAAAGGTGATGAAATAGGAGTATCCTCCTCTAGCCTCTATAGACATTGGCCCACAAACATCAGTGTGAATGAGTTCTAATAACTCACTAGCCCTATGACTCTCAAGCCCTTTGGGCTTGTGACAAGTCATTTTCCCAGCTAGACAAGATTCACATTGTCCATAGGATTCCAAATCCATGGAATCTAGGTATCCATTTGCATGCATCCTAGACAATCTTGTTTCGTTTATGTGCCGTAGTCTACAATGCCAAAGATAAGATTGATTATCTATCCTAGATCGTTTCACGGCTATATTGAGCACTTCAGTTCCCATTTCCAGAACATACAATCCATTTATTAAAGAAGCAGTACCATAAACAATATCATTCGAAATGATAGAAAATGTACCATTCTTAATACTAAAAGTAAAACCATCTTGTTCTAAACAAGAAATAGAAATAGTGTTTCGAGAAATGTTTGGAACATAAAAACAATTATTCAAATGCAATAAAAGGCCCGTAGGCAAAATAAGGTCGGCATCTCCAACAGAATGAGCAGCAACCCTTGCTCTATTGCCAACGCGGAGATCCACCTCGTTTCTCTCCAATCTCCTTGGGCTCTTAAGCACCTGCAACATATTGCAGATATGAGAACCACAACCGGTATCCAATACCCATGAGGTAGGATTAGCACAAGAATAATTTATCTCAATCATGAAAGTACCTGAGGTAGAAGCATCACCATGCTTCTTGTCCTTCACACTCTTCAGGTAGTCTGGACAATTCCTCTTCCAATGGCCTTTCTTGCCACAATGGAAGCACTCATCATCGCTTTTGTCCTTGGATGCACTCTTACCCTTCTTTTTGCCTTTCTTCTTCTTGGGTTTTCCTTTGGGTTTAAGGGAGTCTCCTTTCGCAGGCTCCTTGCCCTTACCCTTTGCCTTGCTAGGCCCACCAATCAGAAGAGCATGTGTCCTATCCTTCTTGATAGACACTTCAGCAGTTGTTAACATGCTTGATAATTCAGGCAAGCTCACAAGCATCCCATGCATGTTTTAATTCATAATGAATTGACTGAAGGAAAGTGGAAGCGAGGTCAGGACTAAGTCATTACTTAGCTCGGCATCCATCACGAAGCCTAGATTTCCTAGCTTCTCAATGAGCTCGATCATCTTAAGAACATGACTGCTCTCAGACATGTTCTCAGACATCCTGCATGAGAACAATTCTCTAGAGGCCTCATACCTCTCATGCCTGCCTTTAATGTCATACAACTCCTTGAGATGTAAGACAGTAGAGGGAGCATCCATATGCTCATGCTGCTTTTGCAGTTCAGGCGACATGGATGCCAACATGATGCAGACAGTCAACACATTGTCATCCATGTGGGCCTCGAAATCAAATTCCGTGAACCCATCTTCCCCTTCCCTAGGAGCTACGGGTAATGCAGCATCCAGGACATAAGCTATTTTTTTGGCCCTAAGAACAATTCTTAAGTTCCGATACCAGTCCATGAAGTTTGAACCGGTCAATTTGTTTGTATCGAGTATTGAACGCAGTGACAGTGGATTAGTCATACTAAAAACTGAAAAAGATGTAAAGATGATTTAATTAATATATTTAGACAAGTTGTATAAACAAATTATTAAAGACTTTAAATAATTTGTCCCTCCCACTATTTTATCTAAGTCAATGACCCTTACCATTTGACTTAGGGTTAATCTACTTTTAGATTTTACCTTAGTGAGATTAAGAGTGCGATTATCTATTTTAACCCCCGTCTGTGACCGCAAGATTAATTTAAATAATGGGTTGATCCTCATCAACAGTATCTCATACCCTCTCTTAACATTAGGTTGACAACTCCTTGTCACTTAGTGGTGCATCTCATGCAACCAACCTAGCATTATTACCCTAAGCACATAAGCCCGGCTGAGCCTGTAACTTATGTCTCAGTTAAGTATTACCCAGCACCCTAAGTGTCTAACACTTCTAATACTACTCTTACTCAACAAAACAGTGGGTCCCAACTGAGTTGTGGAGCACCACTATGTAGAGGAGGTTCGAGTAATATTGGTGGTGGGAGGTAATCATATGCTTAAAAATTTATTCCTTTAAGGGTTCCTTTTATTTGGGGTTTATTAGGTCTCATCAAACGCATTTATATTATTATCATGCTAGTCGTTATCCTATGACAAACATCTATCGGATTACACTAGTCGTAATTGGACATGCATAATAATACATACAAACGCGATTTGTCCAATTCATGCATACTAGTCGTTCAAAACATAAAAGCATAAAAAACAGTTTTATTTGAGATGGTCATGGTGCTCGTGCATTTGTCCATCTTGCTTCTCAAGCATCAGCTCCTCGTCATCTATACGCCACTAGCCTAATTCTCTAATTACATATAATTAAAGAAACTCCAAAACATCTTTGGAGGGACAAATAATAAAAATTCAAAATTCAAATTACAACTCTAATTAAAATAGAGCAAAATTACACATTAATTTAAAATTTGAAATTCGAATTTCGGGCACCATGACCATCCCCTTCCAAATTGCACCTGAAAATTTAAACAGCTTGCAAGCACATAATATCAAATATTATATAAATATTTCCTCACATATATTTTGATAATTTAACAATTAAAATATCAAAACAAGAATCAAAATTCAAAAAATTTCCAATTTTCTCCCAATGGTCGAATTTTGCATCTTTATGCATAATTCAAATCTTTGTCAAATCTTTCTCAAAGATCACAAAAATTAAACCATTTATTCAACCATAACTCATATGGCCGAACCATACATCATCATATACAAAACTTTTATTAAATAAAATCATGGAGAAAATAATGCATTTGAATATTCACATCATGGCAGAATCATATTCCCTTTTCAAAAAAAATGTTTCTTTTGAAAACTTTCACAAAGAATCAAAACAAACAAAACCATGAGGTCTTGTATATATATGAACACCATAATCATATTAAACATGTTCATAAAAAAAATCCACATGCAAAGAATTAATCTTTAACAAAAAGACCTTTCGACCGTGAGAAAATTAATTTCACAAACAAAGTACCATCACCCGCCGATGGTAAAGCGACCGGGCTCTGATACCACTTGAAAGTAAAATGGCCTTGAAGGGCGTAGCATGTGAGAGGGAAAAACAAAATTTTTCATATGCGGAATTACAGATGCAATCAAGAATCATGCTTTATGGCATGTGATGTTACCTTTGTTTGTGAGTTCAAAACTCCAAGACGATCAGTGTTAGGTTTGAAGGGTTCAAACCCTCTAACGTTGATCCATAACACCCACGTCAAGATGCAAGAACGCTTTCTTGGAAGCCACCAATTGACCACCACAGAGAGGCTTGCTATGCGCTCAATAGGTGAAAAAGGAGGCTAAGTATATGTGTTTAGAAGAGTGAAGTCTCCAGCATGAAAACTTCACAAGAGTGGGAATGGTATATAGAAGAATTGGCTAGGTTCTTTTGAAAAACCTTACGGAGGAACTCACCAACTAGGCGCACAAGAGAGGGAGAGAATTAGTGTATCAAATCAGAATTTTTACTTTACTTATAATGAAAGTGGCGCACAAGTGAGTGAGACAAAGGTGGAGTTGTTGCAATTCAAAAATCCCAACAACCTCCCCTTTGAATCCTCATAAAACTAGGTCTTTATCTAGTCAAAATTCTGAACCAGTGGTCATCATATGACCACCAATTCATGCACCCCTATTCAGCCCAAAAAGGGTCCAAATATATTTGAGCTGTTGCATTCAAGTTTGAACCAACTAGCTCACTGATTCTTTCAACAACCAAATCTGATTGGAGCTTGTTGGTTTGACAAGATGACAATCATCTCCCACCAAAATGGCGCCCCAAATCAGCCCTTGGAGATCTCCATAGATCTTCTCTTGATACAACAGATTTGATCCAACAAGATCTCATCTTATCCTTTTGTTATGAAACGACTTTTCATAGCCAATTCAAATTCGAATTCAAATATTTAAATTCAAACGTTCAAACATTTAAATTCTAAATTTAAATTCAAATTTCAAATTCAAATTCCAAATTCAAATTTGAAATTCAAAATTCGAATTTCAAAATTCAAATTCAAAATTCAAAATTCAAATATTTGATAATTAATTTAACTAATTAAATTAATTAGTAATGTCTTGGACCATCCAAGCCCATTAACAATACCATGCGCCTCCCCCTCTTAGGTGGGCTTCCAAAGTTCATCTTGGGCTAACAACCATTATTAGGCCCAATACCATTAATGCTATATCATCATGACATTAAGGTGTTAGTGTGTGACCCATTAGGTCCAACATAGCCACTGACATAAATGGGCTCGGGCCCAACAAGCCCACAACCCATTTAATGACAACACAGAGCACTAGCAATGCTTTGTTGCTCCAGAGCTAGTTAGTTTATTGACTTGATCATCCTATTACACATATTTGGTTGCCGTATATATTTCTTTTCGTCTCGGTTATCTTCCTATAAAACCTAGGGTAAGAAAGCGTATCTACCCTTGCGGTTTAGGGTAAGCTTTATTCGAAATAGGGAATCTTCAATTTACTGACTCTAAAGGCGGATCATCTCATGATCTTTTTTACTATGCATAGATTCCCAAGTCCCTGTAAATGTCATCCCGATTTCTCTGGTTTACAGATAACCTAATCTTTCACAGAGATTTGACGAATCCCTTCAACTTATCACCCAAGCCCTGTGCTATTTCAAGACAAGCCCAACAGTATACCTATGAGTCTCCATGTTTCAGGCAGACGAGGTATACAGTCAAAGCATGCCTTCTAGAACACAGTCTAGGTAATAACTTCTGGTCTAAGGAAAGACATACCCAAATATAAAGAGACTACTCTAATGATACTCTCTGTGAGATTTCCTCATAGAGTCTCTTTTGTGGGTCTGTTCAGTGTGAGCTATACCCTTATAGATCCACCCACGAGTTTAGCTAAGACATCTTCATATCTGTAGTTCATGAGGTCTTTACCTTGCATCCGAATACAAGTAGATAAGTCGTGCTAGTCTTATCCGAGATCACTGATCCCCATTCTCAGTGTCTCTAGACTAGGAACATAAAATTAGAAATAAATATCCAGTATACTTGAATCCTCATGATCGTGATCTCATCACAGATACTCAAGAGATACTTATTTTATTCCAAGGGGTTTATCAAGTTACTCATATAAAATATTAACAGTAATATTGAGACAAAAAATGAAACAGGATAAATAGTGCTTTTATTTATTTGCGACAACAAAGGTCCACATATGTCCTAATCTAATTAAAAGATTGTCTCTATGACATCCATATACTAACACTGTTTTGTGAAAAGTTTGAAAGTTTTACTCAGTGCTCTTAAATGGAAAAATGGCGGGAATTTTTTTTTTATCAGTAATTGATTCAGAGCATAATGATGCACTTACTTGAATTTTCATAATGAGCATCAATGTAATGATTTTCATGATTCGTTAAATATTCTCTTTAGTGATAATTTTTTTTTAAGATAAACAATAGGGGAATTACTGTGCATCCATAGCCGTGAGGTTTTGAACCTATACAAATATTTATATTGAGTGTGCATCCCACTGTATGAAAGACTCTAGAACTTGCTTTGTTTCTTGCTTGGATTGGTATGTGAAATATTCTATCGATATGATTGAGGCATGTTCTTTCTTTAAACTAGATGGCCAAATAGCCAACCATTGCTGACATTCCTTTGTTAAACCCTTTTGAGCCTAGGCCTGTTTATTATTTGAAAACCTATGGAGATGAATAAGCTACTTCCCACATAAATCCTCACCTTATTTGAGATTAACTTTCAGATTTGAATTGAGGAAAAAATGTTAATTGTTGATTATATAAATTGTGATGTATGGAAGTGCAGGGAAAAAGGGCAAAAGCCAAGGAAGTAAGGTTGGTTAGAATGAAAAAGAAAGAAATAAAGAAAAGGAAAATTACTCAGAAAAGAGGAAAAAGAAAAGAAGTGAAAAGAAAGAAGAAAACTTGTTCTGAGAAAAGAGAACGACGAAAAAGATAAAAGTTCAAAAGAAAAAGAAGAAGAATGGACCAAAAAGAATGAGAAAGTTGTTTACAAATT
Source organism: Gastrolobium bilobum (assembly GCF_033153095.1). Taxonomy (NCBI): domain Eukaryota; kingdom Viridiplantae; phylum Streptophyta; class Magnoliopsida; order Fabales; family Fabaceae; genus Gastrolobium; species Gastrolobium bilobum. The sequence goes on from NW_026898939.1 coordinate 45,957, forward strand.
GTTAAACGATTACATGTATTCCTCTTTGAATTTGGATTCTAATATTGGAGCTCATTCTCTAAATTTTCCTTTCCTTCAACCAGGCCAAGTTATAACCCTAAACAAGACCTCCTGATCTATGAGATATGTCACAATAACTGTGGAGAGCGAGAATATAAGCAAGCCTATGGTAGTGTTGATTCAGTGGGATACGAGTGAAACACCAACCCTCTAAACAGTTGAGTGTGAGTGAATTGAATTCCTAGTGAGGGAGTGTTTCAGGAAATTTTCCTTATTCTTGATCTTAAGAAATTTTGTTGCAGCTTTTAACTGATGAATTACAAATCTTGTTGATTGATTTATCATTCCTTAGAGTCTGAATTCTATGTAATCATGTCTCTGATGTATCCTTCCTGTCAAATTCCATGCTATTGAGGATTCATATTCCCTGTTACCTTAGTTTATTCTGATTGATTGCTGAGGACAACAGTATTCAAATCTGGGAATGTTTGATAAACCTTTTGGTTTATCATATTTTTAGGCTAAATAATATGAGAAATATGTAGTAGATTACAAGAAATTCAAGGTTTTACAACATATAAACCATAAGAAAGGAATTTGAGCTAATATTTTGATGTTTTTGCATTTTGAAGGAATAACCACACTTGTTGGTGCTAAGAAGTGATGAAGAAATCATGACAAAGAGTTGCAGCTCAATATGGACCAAAGGAAGCCAAAATAATACAAGTCAAGGAAGGGCCAGAAGAGCATGCTCGAGCGCATAGAATGGACGCTCGAGCACGTCCAGGCAGGGAAATCAGATAAATTGAGCAATCCAGGGCGCTCAAGCGCCCAACAGCATGCTTAAGCGCCCAAGACTACAAGAGTTCACCATCGAAGAGCACGCTCGAGCACCCAGTTGGCCACTCTAGCGCGTGTGGGTAGACAACTTCAGGCAATTTTGTGCACAAGAGCGCGCTCAAGCGGCCTGTAGCGCGCTTGAGTGCATAAATACGAACCCAATCAGCCAAGATTTGATTTGATTTGCTAATTGATACAGATATGTAATATTTTGAATAAAAGTGAAAATAAATCAATCTTGATTTATTAATTGATAGAGATTCATGGGGAGATTGGATGGAGAATTAAAAAGATATGGCTTCAATGGTTATAAATAGGAAGCTGAGGGTCAAGGAAAGACACCAATTCACCAATCCAGAGAATTACACAGAGACTTGAAGGAGGAGTCCTATTGCGGAGCATTGGAGCACTGAGGAACCAAGTCAGCATCACACCAATGGAGTCTTGGGGTTCTCTTTTCTTTATTATTGTTTTTGAATTCCGTATGCTAGGCTAAATTTTTATGTAGTTAGGGGTAGATGGAACCCAATTGAATCTTTATGTTTTTGAATTAAATTGTCTCTGAATTCTTTTCTTTTTATAATTGAATAAATTTATCTGTCTTTAATGCTTTCTATGAGTTTGCTCCTTATAGATTGATTTAGGGGAGTTGTATGGCAATAGGGATGTTGGTGCATGAACCCTGACTTGATAAATTTATCACAATCCTTGTGATCTAAGGATAGACATAGGGTAATTTTGCAATCTTAGAATTCTTGATCTTAATGCATGTTTTCTTGGTGAATAATCGGGGAACTAGAGTTCTTTCAAGATCACATAGATTTAGGGTAACAAGGAATTGAGCCTTAATTAACTTAGAAAGAATTGATTGGCAATATATTAAGAACGGATTCTTGACAGTTTAATTCATTGCGTATTGAGGAGATTGAGGGAAGTCGAAACCCTAACTACGCTTGTTTTTAATCTTTAATTAATCATCATCTTTTTCAATTATTCTTTTTAATTCTGAATTTTAAATTGCATGTTATTGCTTGTTTCAATTTCAATTCTCTCAAATCCAATTCATGATTGTCCAACTAAATAGCGATTAGTGAACTAGTGTTTGAAAATCCGATCCTCGTGGGAACGATCTCGTACTCAGTACACTTTATTACTTTTACGATCAGTGCACTTACCGAGTCGCAACAATTGCATAAAATAGGGTAAAGAGAGATTAGTCATACCTGTGGTCTTTAGCTCCTATTTATAGATTTTATCTTAGGGTTTGAGTCATTGGGCCTTCCAAGAGCATGGGCCTTACCCAGGTCCATAACAGTTGCCTCCCAGTCTGGTAAGCTGATAATTCAAGTTGCCGAGATATATGTATTCTGGGCTTGAATACGAGCATCATAACCCGGGTTCGTTTACACCCCGATTTCTTCTCTATGTGGCCGAAAAGGTCGTAGGCAAGGTGTTTTAGCTGATCTTCCATTAAGGTCCTTTAGTAGGCCCTTTCTTTGTAATTTTGCTTATTCATGCTCCAGGAAACATATCCTCTTCCATATAATGATAATTGCTTCCTACATGGCTTTTTCCTATAGGTGCAACATGTGCCACTACTACTTACATGCCGCCTCACATTAATTCTCAACTTGCAGAACGTTCTTCAACCGTCTTGTCCACTGACGGATTTACCCTAATGCCCCTGCCTTTTCGTTTCGCGGGCTTCGTCCGTTTAATTTTACTTTTCTTTCTTTTTTCCATACTTCATCATTTTCCTCGTATTAACTCACCTTTGCCTTGTTCTTTCTGAGTTTTTTGCTCCTCCCTCTTTCTTCTGGTGTTAGAGAAGCTTTATTTCTGCATTTCTTCGAAGGATTTCTTGCTTCAATTCAGGTATGTTCTATAGACTTTGATTCGTATCTATTTCACATCACGACTATGAATATGTTTTTCCTTTCTAGTCAGCCCTTTTTCTTTGACATTTTCTTAGTTTTTTTTCTCATTCTTCGCTATTTGGACATGCATGCTTCTGGTATTTGTTGCATAGCTTGTGTCTTTTTCTTTGGTCGCCTGTTGTTTGGTACCTTATGATATACTTTATATTGTTCATTAGGGATTTTCCTGGTTACACATTTTATTTAACCCTTCTGAAACCATTTCTTAGTATGAGTGAGAGGAATTTCAATGGTCGAGGGAGGTCCACCTGTCCCCGTGGCTTTGGTTGTAGTGATGAGATAGATGAAGAAGAAGAGAGGTTTATCCGGAGCCTTTCTTCGGGTCCAAGGTATTGGATATTTGGTAGACCACAGACTGAAGAAGAAAAGCAAGCCGCATTATTAGGGGGATACCGAGGAGGTCGAAGTAGTGGGATGTCTTCATCTCATCCTTCAAACCAAGGGCGTGATCAAGGCATTAACCACAATCCAAGGGTTTTACCAAGGCCTAGTAACCGTAGCATAGGTCAAACCTCTACTCCGTCATGTATATCACATAACCTGACTCCTCATCTTCTTCCACGTACTGCTCCTCAAAGGGCTGTGATAATTAACCCGGTTAATAGAAACTCGGATCCATGTTATAATTGTGTATACCTCAGTGCTTAATTTGTTGAGAATGTGAATGATATTATGGCCGACCTAATTCTAGATAGTTGCACCCACCAGTCATATCTATCATCCCGGCTTCATTGGTTGTTTCAGATGATTCCTCAAGCTCTTCCCCTAGTAATTTATTTAGTTCAGGTACATACTTTTCCTATTTTAATCCTCCCCTGTTGTTATTCTAGGTATTTATAGAGTCACCTTCTGCACAGTTAGGTATGGAGGTACCCTCAACCAGCCAAGGATAAAAGCTGATGTAACCCTGGCTGAGCAAGGTTTCGCCCTATTAGTAGTAACTTTCGTAGACAATTCCCCTGGGTAACAGAAGAAGTTTTAAGTTTTAGGTCAAGCATAATTACGGAAGATGTATCCGAGCTTCCTATAGGTAATTTGGTTGGGTTTAATGTGAAAGTAGAATTGGCCTTGAAGGCCGAAACATGCGTGAGGGAAAAACAAAATTTTTCGCAAGCGGAACACACATGCATATCAAGATACATACTTTAAGACGTATGTCATACCTTGTTCGTGAAAACTCAAGATGATCAAGGTAGGTCTGAAGGGTTCAGACCCTCTAACGTTGATCCACACCACCCGCGTCTAGATACAGGAACTCCTTCCAGTAAGACCGCCGATTGATCACCACAATAAGGCTTGTTATGCGCTCAGTGTGTGATGCAGGAGGCTAGGTAAAAGTGTTTAGAAGAGTGAAGTTTTCTAAGAGAAAACCTCACAAGGGGCGCATAGATGGGTAGAGAAAGGCTTGGCTTTTCACACAAACCTAAGGAGGAACTAACTGCTACTTAAGCACACAAGAGGAGCCTTTTAAGTTTCAAAACAAATCAGATTTTTCTCCCAAAAATCTGATCAAAGTGGCGCCCTATGGGGAGAGAAAATAAGTGGAGTTGTTGCATTTCAAAAATTGCCAACAACATCCCAGAATATTCTCATGAGACTAAGTTCAAAACCTAGTTAGAAATCTGATCATGAACCATCATATATTCAGCTATATGGTGCGCCCCATATAGCCTAAAAGGTGACCAGATACATTTGAGTTAGTTGCATTTCAAACTTAAATCAACTCACTCAAATATTCTCCCAACAGACAGTATCTTCTGGAGCTGATTTTGATGATCAAATCTAGCCAAAATCAGCACCCCATTATCCTTGGATTATGTCCAAAAGATCTCCTCCTGATATGTTCCAACAAGATCTCATCTTATCCTTTTGTTATGAAACAACTTTTCATAGCCAATTCAAATTCGAATTTCAAACATTTGAATTCAAACTTTCAAACACTTAAATTTTAAATTCAAATTCAAATTCTAAATTCAAATTCAAATTTCAAATTTCAAAATTCAAAATTCAAAATTCAAATTCAAAATTCAAATTTCAAAATTCAAAATTCAAATTTCAAATTTCAAATTTCAAATTCAAAATTCAAAATTCGAATTTCAAAATTCAAATTTCAAAATTCAAATTTCAAATTTCAAATTCAAAATTTAAAATTTAAACATTTGATAATTAATTTAACTAATTAAATTAATTAGTAATGTCTTCGACTATCCAAGCCCATTACTTTGATCCATGCGCCCTCCACCCTATCTGTGGAGTTCTAAACTACTTCTTGGGCTAATAACAATTGTTAGGCCCAATACCTTTAATGCTAGAGCATCTAGACAATTAGGTGTTAGTGTGTGACCCATTAGGTCCAACATAGCCACTGACATAAATGGGCTTGGGCCCAATAAGCCCACAACCCATCTAATGACAACACAGAGCACTAGCAATGCTTTGTTGCCCCAGAACTAGTTAGATTAATGACTTGATCATCCTATTACACATATTTGGTTGCCGTATATATTTTCTTTCGTCTCGGTTACCTTCCCATAAAACCTAGGGTAAGGAAGCGTATCAACCCCTGCGGTTTAGGGTAAGCTTTATTCGAAATAGGGAATCTTCAATTTACACAATCTAAAGGGAGATCATCTCATGATCTCTTTTACTATGCATAGATTCTCGAGTTCCTGTAAATGTCATCCCGATTTCTCTGGTTTACAGATAACCTAATCTCTCACAGAGATTTGACGATTTCCTTCAGCTTATCACCCTAGCCTTGTGTTCTTTCAGGACAAGCCCAACAGTATACCTATGAGTATCCATGTTTCAGGCAGACGAGGTGCACAATCAAAGCATGCCTTCTAGAACATAGTCTAGGTAATAACTTCTGGTCTTAGGAAAGACATACCCAAATATAAAGAGACTACTCTAATGATACTCTTTGTGAGAGTTCCTTATAGAGTCTCTTTGTGGGTCTGTTCAGTGCGAGCTATTCCCTTATAGGTCCACCCACGACTTTAGCTACGACATCTCCATATCTGTAGCTCATGATGTCTTTACCTTGCATCCAAATACAAGTAGATAAGTCGTGCTAGTCTTACCCGAGATCACTGATCCCCATTCTCAGTGTCTCTAGACTAGGAACATAAAATTAGGAATAAACAAGCAGTATCCTTGAATCCTCATGATCGTGATCTCATCACAAATACTCAAGAGATACCTATTTTATTCCAAGGGGTTTATTCAGTTACTCATATAAATATTAATAGTAATATTGAGACAAAATATGAAACAGGATAAATAGTGCTTTTATTTGCGACAATATAAAAGGTCTACATATGTCCTAATCTAATCAAAAGATTGTCTCTAGGACATCCATATACTAACAAGCTCTCACTTGGCCTAGAGCCAATCAGACCTAAGTCATATACCCAAACCCTCATAATGACTATCATGTTTTCTCTAAGAATCAACCTTTGTCAGAGAATCGGCCAGGTTATCATCTGTGGGAACATAATCCATCTTTACATCCATCCTATCAATGATTTCTCTAATCAGGTGATATCTGCGGAGCACGTGCTTAGATCTTTGATGAGACCTAGGTTCCTTTGACTGCGCAATGGCTCCAGTGTAGTCGCACAACAACTGTATGGGCTCATCCATGCTTGGAACCACCCTAAGTTCATATATGAACTTCTTGATCCACACGGCTTCCTTAGCCGCTTCTGAAGCAGCTATATATTCAGCTTCTATCATTGAATCTGCTGTTATCTCCTGCTTGGAACTCTTCCAAGATACTGCCCCACCATTTAAGGTGAATACGAACCCTGACTGTGACTTGCAGTCATCTTTGTCACTCTGAAAGCTGGCATCAGTGAACCCTTTCACTGTTAGCTCATCAACCCCACCATAGACCAGAAACACATCCTTAGTTCTTCTTAAGTACTTAAGGATGGTCTTGACTGCCGTCCAGTGACCCTCTCCAGGGTCCGACTGGTATCTGCTCGTAATGCTTAAAGCATATGAGACATCTGGTCTTGTACATATCATGGCATACATGATGGATCCAATAGCTGAAGCGTATGGAATTCCACTCATGCGATCCTTCTCAGCCTGTGACTTAGGACACATGGCCTTTGAAAGATGTACCCCATAACTAACGGGAAGAAAACCTGTTTTCGACCCTTCCATGCTAAACCTCTTTAGCATCTTGTCAATATACGTGGATTGAGATAAACCCAGCAGCCTGTTTGATCTATCTTTATAGAATTTTATACCAAGTATAAAGGCCGCCTCTCCCAAATCCTTCATGGTGAAGCTTTTTGAAAGCCACTCTTTCGTTGTTTGTAATGTGGGGATGTCATTTCCTATTAACAATATGTCATCTACATAAAGTACTAGGAAGACGACATTACTCCCACTAACCTTCTTGTAAACACAAAGTTCATCCTCGTTCTTGATAAAACCGTTACTCTTAACGACTTCATCAAAACGAATATTCCAACTCTTTGATGCTTGCTTTAGCCCATATATCGACCTTTGAAGTTTGCATACCATATGCTCCTGATCTTTGATTTCAATGCCTTCAGGTTGTTTCATGTACACATCCTCCTTCAAGAACCCATTCAAGAAGGCGGTCTTGACATCCATTTGTCAAATTTCATAGTCGTGATATGCCGCTATTGCAAGCATGATCCTAATAGATTTGATCATAGCAACAGGTGAGAAAGTCTCATCATAGTCAACTCCTTGTCTTTGACATACCCTTTCGCAACCAACCTAGCTTTGTAGGTCTGAAGATTGCCATCTGCATCAGTCTTTCTTTTAAAGACCCATTTGTTACCAATAGGAACTATTCCTTGCGGTTTAGGAACCAAGGTCCATACCTTATTTTGATACATCGAATCCATTTCAGATTCCATGGTTTCAAGCCATCTAGAAGAGTCAACATCCTTGACTGCCTCTTCGTAGTTACTTGGTTCATCATCCTCGACGGTTTGCTGATTCTCAATCATAAACCCATACCTCTCAGGTGGATGGATGCCCCTTGTTGACCTACGGAGTTGTGTGTTTACTTCTCCATTGGAGAACGTCGCCTGCGGAGCAGACTTGGGTTCCTCAATCTGTTCATGTGGTTCTTGAACTTCTTCAAGATCAATCTAACTCCCACTGGCTCCTTGAGAGATCAAATCCTTCTCAAGGAACTCAACATTCTTTAACACAAACACTTTGTGTTCATCCGTGGAGTAAAGGTAGTATCCCTTAGTACCTTTGGGATACCCCACAAATAGACATTTAGTACTCTTAGCACTAATCTTGTCTGATGCCAACGCTTTGACATAAGCTGGCAATCCCCATACCCTGAGGTAACTCAGGTTGGGTCTCTTACCATTCCATATCTCATATGGTGTAGTCTGAACAGATTTAGACGGTACCCTATTTAGAAGGTATGCCGCTGTGTCTAGGGCATATCCCCAAAATGATTTTGGAAGTTGAGTCTCACTCATGATAGACCTGACCATGTCTAACAAGGTCCTGTTTCTCCTTTCGGAGACACCATTTTGGTGTGGTGTGTAAGGTGCAGTAAACTACGAGAGAATTCTATTTTCTCTCAGATAATCCTGAAACTCATGGCTCAGATATTCACCACCACGATTTGATCGTAATGTCTTAATCATCTTGCCACGTTGTTTCTCTACTTCATTCCTAAACTCCTTGAACTTTTCAAAGGCTTCAGATTTATATCTCATTAGGTACACGTACCCAAATCTTGATTTGTCATCAGTAAAGGTAATGAAATAGGAGTATCCTCCTCTAGCCCATTTGTCATCAGTGTGAATGAGTTCTAATAACTCACTAGCCCTATGACTCTCAAGCCCCTTGGGCTCGTGACAAGTCATTTTCCCAGCTAGACAAGATTCACATTGTCCATAGGATTCCAAATCCATGGAATCTAGGTATCCATCTGCATGCATCCTAGACAATCTTGTTTCATTTATGTGCCCTAGTCTACAATGCCAAAGATAAGATTGATTATCTATCCTAGGTCGTTTCTCAGCTACATTGAGCACTTCAGTTCCTATTTCCAGAACATACAATCCATTTATTAATGAAGCAGTACCATAAACAATATCATTCAAAATGATAGAAAATGTACCATTCTTAATACTAAAATTAAAACCATCTTGTTTTAAACAAGAAATAGAAATAATGTTTCTAGAAATGTTCGGAACATAAAGACAATGATTCAAATGCAATAAAAGGCCCATAGGCAAAATAAGGTCGGCATTTCCAACAGAATGAGCAGCAACCCTTGCTCCATTGCCAACGCGAAGATCCACCTCGTTTCTCTCCAATCTCCTTGGGCTCCTAAGCACCTGCAACATATTGCAGATATGAGAACCACAACCAGTATCCAATACCCATGAAGTTGGATTAGCACAAGAATAATTTATCTCAATCATGAAAGTACCTGAGGCAGAAGCATCACCATGCTTCTTGTCCTTCACACTCTTCAGTTAGTCTGGACAATTCCTCTTCCAATGGCCTTTCTTGCCACAATGGAAACACTCAGCATCGCCTTTGTCCTTGGAAGCTTTCTTACCCTTCTTGTTGCCCTTCTTCTTGGATTTTCCTTTGGGCTTAAGGGAGTCACCTTTAGCAGGCTCCTTACCCTTACCCTTACCCTTGGCCTTGCTAGGACCACCAATCAGAAGAGCTTGTGTCCTATCCTTCTTGATAGACACTTCAGCAGTTGTTAACATACTTAACAATTCAGGCAAGCTCACAAGCATCCCATGCATGTTATAATTCATTATGAATTGACTGAAGGAAGGTGGAAGTGAGGCCAGGACTAAGTCATTACTCATTTCGGCATCCATCAAGAAGCCTAGATTTCCTAGCTTCTCAATCAGCCCGATTATCTTAAGAACATGACTGCTAACAGACATGTTCATCGACATCCTGCAAGAGAACAGTTCTCTAAAGGCCTCATACCTCTCATGCCTGCCTTTAATGTCATACAACTCCTTGAGATGTAAGACAATAGAGGGAGCATCCATATGCTCATGCTGCTTTTGCAGTTCAGGCGACATGGATGCCAACATGATGCATACTGCCATCGTATCGTCATCCATGTGTTGTTTGTAGGCCTCGAAATCATATTCCGCGAACCCATCTTCCCCTTCCCTAGGAGCTACGGGTAATGCACCATCAAGAACGTAGGCAATCTTTTCGGCCCTAAGAACAATTCTCAGGTTCCGATACCAGTCCATAAAGTTTGAACCGATCAGTTTATTCGTATCAAGTATTGAGCGCAGTGACAGTGGATTAGTCATACTAAAAACTGAAAAAAAATGTAAAGAAAGATTAATTAATATATTGTCGTGTTACGATTTATTAAAGACTTTAAATAAATTTCCCCTCCCACTATTTTATCTAAGTCAATGACCCTTACCATTTGACTTAGGGTTAATCTACTTTTAGATTTTACCTTAGTGAGATTAAGAGTGCGATTATTTATTTTAACCCTTGTCTGAGACCGCAAGATTAATTTAAATAATGGGTTGATCCTAATCAACAGTATCTCATACCCTCTCTTAACATTAGGTTGACAACTCCTTGTCACTTAGTGGTGCATCTCATGCAACCAACCTAACATTATTAGCCTAAGCCCATAAGCCCGGCTGGGCCTGCAACTTATGCCTCAGTTAAGCATTAACCAGCACCCTAAGTGTCTAACGCTTCTAATACTACTCTTACTCAACGAAACAGTGGGTCCCAACTGAATTGTGGAGCACCACTATGTAGAGGAGGTTCGAGTAATATTGGTGGTGGGAGGTAATCATATGCTTAATAATTTATTCCTTTTAAGGGTTCCTTTTATTTAGGGATTTTATTAGGTCTCATCAAACGCATTAATATATTATCATGCTAGTCGTAACCTATGTCATACATCTATCGGTTTAGACTAGTCGAAATTGGACGTGTATAATAATCATACAAACGCAATTTGTCCAATTCATGCATACTAGAGTCATAAGCAATAAAGCATACATATCGTGATGCACTATCTCATGCATGCTAGTCGTATAAAACATACATGCAAATAAAACAATTTATTTTGAGATAGTCATGGTGCTCGATCTTTTGTCCATCTTACTTCTCAAGCCACGGCTTCTTGTCGTCTATACGCCACTAGCCTAAATTCTCTAATTACAATTAAAGAAACTCCAAAACATTTTGGAGGGACAAAATTTAAAATACAAAATTTAAAAATCAAATTGCAACTCTAATTTAAAGAGCAAAAATTACACATTAATTTTAAAATTCGAAATTTAAACTTCGGGCACCATGACCATCCCCTTCCTCTTTTGCACCTGAAATGTTAGACAACTCACAAGTACAAAATATTATCATATAATATGTTTTTCACATATGTCTTGATATTTAACAATTAAACATCAAAACAAAAAATTAAAATTAAAATTTTCTTAGATTTCTCAATTGGCCGAATTATATACAACCATTAATATAACTCAAATTTTATTGACTCTTTCTCAAAGAACATAAAATTTAAACCATGCATGTAGCCATCTACACTTGATGGCCGAACCATATACTAATGTATATGAGATTAATTTTCGAAAAATTTTATTACATGCTTTGCTCATGAAACAATTCATGAAAAATAAGAAAACAATCAAGGTGTTCAAAACACCTTTCATGGTCGAACTCCACCTTTTAAAAAGGTGTTTCCTTTTAAAACTTTCATAAAGAAAAGAACGATAACCATGAATACATATGGATATATGAACACAACAATCAAATTAAGATGTTCATAAAAAAAACAAAAACAAAACTTTAACCGTTTAAAGTATTGTAAATTAAAATCCATACATAAAAATTGAATCTTTAACTCTTTAAAGAAATTTTAACCGTGAGAAACAGGTTCACAAACAAGGTACCATCACCCGTCTATGGTAAAGTAACCTGGCTCTGATACCACTTGAAAGTAGAATTGGCCTTGAAGGTCGAAACATGTGTGAGGGAAAAACAAAATTTTTCGCAAGCGGAACACACATGCATATCAAGATACATACTTTAAAACGTATGTCATACCTTGTTCGTGAAAACTCAAGATGAACAAGGTAGGTCTGAAGGGTTCAGACCCTCTAACGTTGATCCACACCACCCGCGTCTAGATACAGGAACTCCTTCCAGTAAGACCGCTGATTGATCACTACAATAAGGCTTGTTATGCGCTCAGAGTGTGATGCAGGAGGCTAGGTAAAAGTGTTTAGAAGAGTGAAGTGTTCTAAGAGAAAATCTCACAAGGGGCGCATAGATGAGTAGAGAAAGGCTTGGCTTTTCACACAAACCTAAGGAGGAACTAACTGCTACTTAAGCACACAAGAGGAGCCTTTTAAGTTTCAAAACAAATCATATTTTTCTCCCAAAAATCTGATCAAAGTGGCGCCCTATGGGGAGAGAATAAGTGGAGTTGTTGCATTTCAAAAATTGCCAACAACATCCCAGAATATTCTCGTGAGACTAAGTTCAAAACCTAGTTAGAAATCTGATCATGAACCATCATATATTCAGCTATATCGTGTGCCCCATATAGCCTAAAAGGTGACCAGATACATTTGAGTTAGTTGCATTTCAAACTTAAATCAACTCACTCAAATATTCTCCCAACAGACCGTATCTTCTGGAGCTGATTTTGATGATCAAATCTAGCCAAAATCAGCACCCCATTATCCTTGGATTATGTCCAAAAGATCTCCTCCTGATATGTTCCAACAAGATCTCATCTTATCCTTTTGTTATGAAACAACTTTTCATAGCCAATTCAAATTTGAATTCAAACTTTCAAACACTTAAATTTTAAATTCTAAATTCAAATTCAAATTTCAAAATTCAAATTTCAAAATTCAAATTCAAATTTCAAATTTCAAATTCAAAATTCAAAATTCAAAATTGAAAATTCAAAATTGAAAATTGAAAATTGAAAATTCAAATTTCAAATTCAAAATTCCAAATTCAAAATTCGAATTTCAAAATTCAAATTCAATATTCAAATTTCAAAATTCAAATTTCAAATTTCAAATTCAAATTTCAAAATTCAAATTTCAAATTTCAAATTCAAAATTCAAAATTTAAACATTTGATAATTAATTTAACTAATTAAATTAATTAGTAATGTCTTGGACTATCCAAGCCCATTACTTTGATCCATGCGCCCTCTACCCTATATATGGAGTTCCAAACTACTTCTTGGGCTAATAACAATTGTTAGGCCCAATACCTTTAATGCTAGAGCATCTAGACAATTAGGTGTTAGTGTGTGACCCATTAGGTCCAACATAGCCACTGACATAAATGGGCTTGGGCCCAATAAGCCCACAACCCATCTAATGACAACACATAGCACTAGCAATGCTTTGTTGCCTCAGAACTAGTTAGATTAATGACTTGATCATCCTATTACACATATTTGGTTGCCGTATATATTTCCTTTCGTCTCGGTTACCTTCCCATAAAACCTAGGGTAAGGAAGCGTATCAACCCCTGCGGTTTAGGGTAAGCTTTATTCGAAATAGGGAATCTACAATTTACAGACTCTAAAGGCAGATCATCTCATGATCTCTTTTACTATGCATAGATTCTTGAGTCCCTGTAAATGTCATCCTGATTTCTCCGGTTTACAGATAACCTAATCTCTCACAGAGATTTGACGAATTCCTTCAGCTTATCACCCTAGCCCTGTGTTCTTTCAGGACAAGCCCAACAGTATACCTATGAGTCTCCATGTTTCAGGCAGACGAGGTGCACAATCAAAGCATGCCTTCTAGAACACAGTCTAGGTAATAACTTCTGGTCTTAGGAAAGACATACCCAAATATAAAGAGACTACTCTAATGATACTCTATGTGAGAGCTCCTCATAGAGTCTCTTTGTGGGTCTGTTCAGTGCGAGCTATACCCTTATAGGTCCACCCACGACTTTAGCTAAGACATCTCCATATCTGTAGTTCATGAGGTCTTTACCTTGCATCCAAATACAAGTAGATAAGTCGTGCTAGTCTTACCCGAGATCACTGATCCCCATTCTCAGTGTCTCTAGACTAGGAACATAAAATTAGGAATAAACATGCAGTATCCTTGAATCCTCATGATTGTGATCTCATCACAGATACTCAAGAGATACCTATTTTATTCCAAGGGGTTTATCCAGTTAATCATATAAATATTAATAGTAATATTGAGACAAAATATGAAACAGGATAAATAGTGCTTTTATTTGCGACAATATAAAAGGTCTACATATGTCCTAATCTAATCAAAAGATTGTCTTTAGGACATCCATATACTAACATAATGTTTTTTCTCCAGCAGAAGATGAACCCGTTTTGTTTAGGTTGGAATCAAGAAGAACCACATTCTTTTTTCTTTTACCGAGATTTGATTACCAAAATTGGTATTCGGTTTCCCTTTTCAACATTCCAAATAGAACTCCTGAACCATCTTTTCCCTGCCCCATCTCAGATTTATCCTAACGGATGGGCCTATGTGGTTGTCGTCGAGCAACTATGCTCATCTCTATCCTTATCCTGCACCATTTCTCTTTTCCTTTATTTCTTCAACGTGTATACTCCTCGAACCGATTCTGAAGCCCCTAGATTTAAAGGGTGGACTAGCATCCGTGGTCGTGCCAGCAATCCTTCTAGGAAGTTATTTTCTGTCTATAGTGACTTGTTGGGTGGTTTGTTGATGGTGGAAAAATATAAGTTCTGATAGGGGACGTTCTTCTGTTCTTGCAGAACACAGATTCGTCCCTCAGTTCCAACCCAAGTGCGCAAGTGCACACATCAAGTAATAAAGGGAGTATTAATGCCCAAATTATCGTTCCCACGAGGATAGAGTGCTAATTATTGTTTTATCACTGTTTATAAAGAGTGAAAATGAGAAGAAAAGTTAGTAAATGAACTGTCTGGTCAAACGTTCCCTACTGTCTTGACAACGTTCCTCAGGAACAGTAGGTTCAATCTGATGGCAAACAGTTTCTCGCTGCGTTATGTATGTGATCCTTCCTGTTTAGAAGAAGGTGAGATAATAATCATTGGAGTTTTTATAAGTACTAAATAAAATAAAATAAAACTACTAAAACAGAAATAACTATAATCAAGAGACAACAGGGTGGTGGTTAAAACAGTTTAACAGAAGGAACGGATTCACTGCTTCACTCTTTAAGGGGCTGTTTTCTCTGCTCAAGACTTAGCACCTTTTGGCTTTGTCCCAGTTTCTTTGCCTGCCAACTCTGATTCCTCAGCTCATGGTCTAGATGGCTCACAAGTTTCCATATTCCTATGGCTAACTTGACTCCAACAGGTACTTAGCTCAAAACCTTACAATGGACGAGTTGGCCCCTTATTCCTAAGGTGACCAGTAGCGTTTTTGCCATGACATCTACCTTCCCCCAATGGCTAAGCTGTCTGAAATCCCTTCCTTATGGAAGTTCCTTTTTCAGTATGTACCCAATTTCCATTGGCGCACAATGAATATAGCTTACTCAGCCAAAGAAATACAAAAAGCTTCGGTCAAGAGTTTTGAAAACAGTTCTTTAAGAGTTTCACAGTTTACCCGTTCCACAGATAATTCAGCTCATGGCTGATAGTTTAAACATAATTATTCTCAACTGAGATCACATAGACCCGAGATTCAGTCAAGAGATAACGATTGGAATGAAGAGAAAAACACTTATATTAGTTTAAAAGACAGTTTACAAAAAGAAACAAAAAATGGAGAAAGATGGGTATTTGCTTGTGAGGAGTCTTGATGGTTGTTTACAATGAAGGGAAAAGGGGTTGTCGCTTAACTATAATTACAACTGAAAATTAAACTAAGTTACTAACTACTACTAAGTGATCTCTTCCTTTCGGACTGCAAACCCTCCAGGATTTGATGATGTTTTTGCGTGAGGGAGGTCCTATTTATAGCTGAAAGAGGAATGGCAAGACTGTAATTCCCTTGGAGCTAGTTGCTTAATTGAGGGGACGGGACGGTGGCAGCAGAGTGTGAAGCTTGCGTGAATTGCTGAATGGAACAGGGTTTGGTGATGATTAGCCGTTGTTTGCAGGCCTTCCCATGTTTTGCTTCTGTTTTAAGCCAATGAGAACTCTTGATTCCCTACTCTTCACGTTTCCAGCTGCTCAGTTGGTGCACCGCCTTGCTTTTTAGAAGTCTTTAACTCTACGTTATCTGCAAAGTGTACAGAAGCATTAAATGAATGGAGCAGGTGCATTAAATGAATGGAGCAGGTGCATTAAATGTGTCTCAGTCCGTTCCCCTTTTAATATATTTTAAAGGAATACGTTACCATTCGTTCCCCCACTGTGTTTTTGTCACAACTGTGTAAAACAAGTGATTTTCATGCTGAAGTTGCTCATCAGATGAGGGAACGTATGGTATTTTACCATCAAGATGGGCTTAGATGGGAACGAATTTATGTCCCATCAAACACCCCAAAACTAAACTGTTGGTTGTCCTCAAACAACTCAGAAATATTGTATTAGTCTGCCTAATTTAAGAGAATAGCATAAAAGAAAGGAACTTGAGCCAGCGAGCAACCATGAACTTTTCAGAAAATGAACTACTCTTCATATTAAACAGTAAGAGGATTCTGCCCCCAGATAAGAGAAGGTTGCTGATCTTTTGTCTCACTGTCACTCATGGGTTGGTGTTTGCTCTGTCCATTCCTGGATGTGATTCTTCAGAACTTGCCTTTCTGCTGCGTTCCTATGAAGTACAACTGTCTTCCGTTCCAAGGATTCTTTGATGGGTAAGTATATGGAAATGTGGAAGAAGTGGTGGTCTGATTTGTGGGACCAAGGAACATTTAGCTTTTGTGTCTTTGAACTTGGACTTTTTCTGTTTTTGAGGGAACACCTTTTCTTGAACCTTTTTCCCCCTTTGGAGGAAGGTTTTATGGTTTTTCTTGAATTCTTTTGAATGGTTGTTCCCCTTTTTTTCTTTGTTTTTCTTCTGTCCCTTTTTTTTTTGTTCATTTTTGAGTGCGCTCCTTGTTCTTTTTGATTGACCAGATGGTGTATGATGGAGGTGAGGTGAGTGTGTGATTCTGTTTTGATCCTTGACAGCAGAATTCATCTGTCTTCTGCAGTACTTACAGCATTAAGGCAAACTGAGAAGTTTCATTGTGGTTACACCTCTGGAACGCTCTCAGAAGTAGGTGTTTGGCATTTTTTCGCTCCTTACCAGTTTGAGTTTACATAGATCAGCTTCTTTCAAAAATCTGAGGATTAAATTCCCTGCACTGTTTCGATTTTCAAGTACTCAGAGAAAGAACAAGCATGATTAGTCAGTGACTTTGTGTTTCATGTATGTTAGTTAATCCAAAAGAATTGGGCAGTCTTAATACTACAACTGAAATGCATGTATATACCAAACAGTTTGATCAAAAAAGGTCTTTTCTATTTCAAAAAGATTAACTACAAGGGGACAGAAAGAAAAAAGAAATTAAAACAGAACTGAAAATAAACTAAGCTAACATAAATAGGAGGGTTTCACCTTTTCATTGTGGAGGTCTGTGGTTAGGGACCACCCCAAAACTACGTTCCCGGAACATACTTTATTTGGACTTTTTGGAGAGGAACATCAGACGTTCCCTCCATTTTGGGAGCTATGTGGTTATGGATAACCACCCCAAAACTTTCCTCTTTGTCAGAGAGCAAATGTATCTACTGGGTTGCCTCCCAGTCAGCGCTTAGTTTAATGTCTTTAGCTAGACATGGTACTTACCTCTCAAGGGGTTTCAGAAAGAGGGATACTTCCTCTTTTTCATCAAAGGTTTCATCATTGTATAGCTTCAACCTGTGCCCATTTACCTTGAAGGAACGGCCATGTTCTGAACCTTGGATTGCATCGTTAATAATTTGATATGGCCCGGTCCATCTTGATTTGAGTTTACCTGGGAACAGTCTGAGTCTGGAGTTGAAGAGTAGCACCTTCTGACCGATTTTTAGATCTCAGTTCCTGATCCTTTTATCGTGCCACTTCTTCATCTTCTCCTTGTACAATCTATGATTTTCGTATGTGTTCCCTCTGAACTCCTCTAACTCTTCGAGTTGCAGCAATCTCTTCTCTCCAGCTATTTTTTCATCCATGTTGAGGGTTTGGACTTCCCAGTAAGCCTTGTGCTCCAGTTCGAAGGGGAGGTGGCAAGCTTTGCCAAATATCAATCTGTACGGGGAACACCCTAAGGGTGTTCTATATGCTATTCTGTAAGCCCATAATGCCTCGTCTAACTTGAGAGACCAGTCTTTTCGAGAAGGATTAACTACCTTCTCTAAAATTATCTTAACCTCTTGGTTAGAGACTTCAATGAGACCACTGGTTTGTGGATGATATGGGGTTGCAACTTTGTGTTTGACTCCATATTTCTCCAACAACCTCTCAAGTTGGCACTTGATGAAATGTTTCCCTCTGTCGCTGATGAGACAACGTGGGGTTCCATATCTGGTTAATATGTTCCTCTTTAAAAATTTTATAACCACCTTAGCATCATTAGTGGGTAAAGAAACTGCTTCTACCCACTTGCTTACATAATCCACAGGCATTAATATGAATTTGTTCCCACACGAAGGAGGAAAAGGTCCCATGAATTCAATGCCCCAAACATCAAATAATTCAACTTCTAGGATCAGATTGAGAAGCATTTCATTTTGTTTAGTCAAGTTACCTTCTCTTTGACATTTATCACAATTTTTTTCATATTGAAGTGCATCTTTAAAAAGGGAAGGCCAGAAAAAACCTGACTGAAGAACCTTGGAGGCAGTCCTGATTCCACCTAGATGTCCTCCATATGGGGACAAATGGCAGTGTTGAAGGATTTGAGGCTGTTCTTCTTCTGGGACACACCTTCTTATCATTTGGTCTGCGCATCTTTTGAACAGTAGTCGTTCGTCCCAGAGGTAGTTTCTGCAATCGTGAAAAAATTTCTTCTTCTGCATTTTATTCGCCTGATAAGGTTCCAGCCCTGCTGCAAGGAAGTTGGCTATATCAGCAACCAAGGAGCATTTGTCTCTATGTGATTAATGACAAACAATTGTTCCTCAGGGAACGTTTCCTTGATTGGTAGCCCCACTTCAATGTGTTCCAATCTGGACAGATGATCTGCAATTTGATTTTCACATCCTTTTCTTTCTTTGATCTCTAGATTGAACTCTTGTAGCAGTAGGACCCATCTTATCAATCTTGGTTTTGCTTCCTTTTTTGAGAAGAGGTACTTGAGAGCTGCATGGTCAGTATGGACAGTAACTTTTGATCCTAAAATGTAAGGCCTGAATTTTTCACAAGCATATACTACAGCTAATAGCTCCTTTTCAGTGACTGTGTAGTTCACCTGAGCTTCATTTAGAGTTTTACTGGCGTAATATATGCTACGAAAAAATTTATCCTTCCTCTGGCCCAGAACTACCCCAATAGCATGATCACTTGCATCACACATTAGTTCAAAGGGTAAGTTCCAGTCTGGAGGTTGGATGACAGGCGTGGTAATGAGCTTATTCTTCAAAGATTCAAAAGCTTTCACACAGTCAGAGTTAAACTCAAATTTTATATCTTTTTCTAATAAGTGGCATAAAGGTCTAGCTATTTTGGAAAAATCTTTAACAAACCTTATGTAAAAGCCTGCATGCCCTAAAAAAGATCTCAAGGTTTTTACACTTACTGGTGGTGGCATTTTTGCTATAGCTTCTACTTTGGCTTGATCCACTTCCAGTCCTTCTCTGGAAATTTTGTGTCCCAGGACTATTCCTTCTTTCACCAAGAAGTGGCATTTTCCCCAATTAAGCACTAGATTAGAGGACAGACACCTTTGAAGAACTTCTTCTAAATTGTCCAAGCAGTGATCATATGACATCCCCAGTACAGAAAAATCATCCATAAAGACTTCTACTCCTTCACCTATTAGATCGGAAAAGATTGAGAATATACACCTCTGGAACGTTGCTGTGCATTACATAACTTGAAGGGCATCCTTCTGAAAGCGAACGTTCCATATTGGCAGGTGAAGGTGGTTTTATGTTGATCTTCTGGTGCCAAAGCAATTTGATTATACCCCGAATATCCATCAAGGAAGCAGAAGTATTCTTTTCCTGCTAGGTGGTCCAGCATCTGATCTGTAAAAGGGAGTGGGAAATGGTCCTTCCTGGTGGCATTGTTGAGCTTCCTGTAATCTTGGCAGATTCTCCATCCTGTAACCTTTCTCACAGGTATCTGTTCATTCTTTTCATTTTTTTTCCACTGTGATGACTCCCTTTTTGGGGACGCATTGGACAGGACTTACCCAACTGCTGTCAGATATTGGGTATATGATCCCTGCATCCAGCCATTTGATGACTTCCTTTCTAACCACTTCTTTCATTATAGGGTTCAATCTTCTTGGGTGTTCCACTGAAAAACTGTTAGGATCAGTCAATAATATTTTATGCATACAAAATGAGGGACTGATACCTTTAGATCAGCTATGGTCCAACCGATGGCTCCTTGGTATTGTTTTAGCTTGTCAAGCAACAATCCTTCTTGTTCCTTGGTAAGAAATGAAGAAATGATCACAGGAAGGGTTTTTGTTGTTCCCCAGATATGCATACTTCAAATGTTGGGGAAGGGGTTTTAGTTCTAACTCAGGGGGGTTTTCTAAAGAAGGTCTTTTGAGCTGCTTCTCCTTTTCAGTTCTTATCAAAGGTTCAGGCCTTCTTTCTTGTAGATAGCAACTCTGCTCTTCTTGTTGTGGGTCTTCTTCTTCTTCCTCATATTCTTTTTCCTCTGTTTTTCTGCTATGCTGATTGCCTAACAAAGTGAGAGCAGAACATTCTTCCAAGTCTTCTCCTTCATCCTGGAACTTTATTGCTTTGATAATATTGAACTTGATCTCATCGTCATGAACTCTCATGGTTAGTTCCCCATTTTTTACATTGAAAATTTCTCCTCCAGTTGCTAGGAACGGTCTACCCAGAATGATGAGAACGTCAACATCAGCTTCATAATCCAGAATGATGAAGTCAGCAGGTAAGATAAATTTATCTACTTTGACTAGCAGATCTTCAATCTTCCCTTCTGGTTGTTTGAAGACAGATAGGGGCATGAGATTGATGTTGGCCCCTAAATCACACAAGGCTTTCCCTTGGTACGTGTTTCCTATAATGCAAGGAATGATGAAGCTTCCTGGGTCTTGAAGCTTAGGTGGGAGTCTGCCTAAGTATTGGCAACTCTCTTGTGCATTTTTACAGTCTCATATTCCGTTATTCCTCTTTTTTTTAGAGGACATCTTTCATGAATTTTACGTACCTGGGCATCTGTTATAGTGCGTCCGCCAAAGGAATGTTGACGTGAAGTTGTTTTAAAATGTCCAGGAACTTTCCAAAGTGCTTATCCTCCTGTTGCTTTTTTTTCTTTGAGGGAACAAAATTTTTGTTGATATTTGCCTACTTTGAGTTGGACTGATTGGTTGGCTGTTGGCTTCCTTT